>NC_091630.1:32536584-32839614 GCF_027580195.1 Bos mutus | reverse complement strand
CTACTTCCATTACTTTGGTTGAATCCAGACTGGTACAGTAGGCATCGAAGCATTTGAATAAAGAGTGGGAAGAAGAAATGTTAAGCTAGAAAATAATCAAATTTTATTTGTTTAGGAGATATTCAAGAGAGCTGATATGCACCAAAGCATTTTATGAGCTGTAAAATTACTATTAGCTTGAGACAAGACTGGTAAAAGAGGCTAAGAATAAGAAAGCAAGTTTTTATATAGAAAAGACTAAGAAGAGATTAAATAAAAATAGCAAATTGATTACTATAAAAACAAATTTAGTTTTCTTGGTAAGCCTCACGTCCCTTCCATGAAAATGCACTTTCTCTCATTTCTTTTTCATGAAAATGACTCTGAGACCAATTTAAGGACCATCCTGAACTGTTTGTGTTTACATCAGGACAAATACCCCAGGATGTGTTACTCCTAGGAAGTCTAAAGTAATTATGTGGGATTCATAATGTTTTTTGGGAAGATGTTGAAGATTTATTTCTGAGGTTTGGGGAGTTTTAGTGTATCAGCAGGTAGAAATATTTTTTTGTTTTTACTCTTTTTGAGTTTACCTTGTGAAAAGCAACGACACTGTGTTTTCATCTCAAATAAGATCTCTCCCTCTTATTACTACTCCCTATTGATTAGATTATTGCCTGCAGTGCTCTATGTTTTATTTTTTCCAGTCCCTGTTTCATTAACCGAATCAGGGGTATGTCAAGATTTTTCCTCACTTTTCCCCATTTACTTAGCATATTCTGTCGTACAGTTAACGTTACTTCCTCCCATGTACTAGCAATTGCTAGCTTTTGGTTTTAAATTTCTAAGCCATTATAAGATTGCTCTTTTACTGAAAAGGCTTCTCATTGGTCATCTGGGTCCAGATGAAGGAGATTTTCTGAGGAGTCATCCTATACTCTCCTTTTGAGGACAAGAAGAATTAATTAGATTTCAACTATCATGAATCAACTACTTGCTTTTACTGACTCTCCCTAGTCCTGTCTCTAAACTCTGTTTCTGGTACTATTTCACTTTGACCATTTCTTTCCATTCTTATTTCTAAAATTACCCTACCCAGCTTAAGTGTCACTTCATTCAGAGATTTTAATTTGCTAATTCAACTAGAAGTGCTTTATTTTTCTTGTGAATCCCTAGAGCTGTGGCGGCAAGTATATTTCTACTACAAACATCACTAAGAATCATGGCATTCTTCTCCAAACTGAGCTGTGACCCCAGAATCCTTACTAACACAGCAACCTATGTAGTTACACTGGAAATGAAGACTAACTGTGATCCGAATGTAACACAATAATTTGAATGTGTTAAACAACTAATTTAATACAGCTATGTCCCATTATGGACATAATAACCTGTTCCTCAAAATCAGACAATCTGAATGAAAATGCTAACTAGAAATTTACTTTCCCATTATTTATTTGGGGAAAACATATAGCAAGTTACCCATCAGCCCCACACTCCCAATGTTTTAGAAAACAGTAAAAAATTGATACACATCTATTAATTATTTAAAAAAATTCTTCCAGCTCACCAAATGTAACTGATATACTTTTTTTTTTTTTTTTTAAAGAAAACAACACTGTTTGGAGTAACACAGACTTTTTTAGTGCTGGCAACATCGAGGATGAATATCTCTATGTTGAGATTTGGCTTGCTTCTCAAAATGTCTATGTGATTTTGATGTTTTATCAATTCTAGTTAGAAAATTACTTTTCCCCATGTATTCATTTAAAGATACTATACTGAGTTTTAGAACTATAAACGTAAATTTTCTATATAAATATTGGCTGGAAAATACTGTGTTCAAAAATATATAGTCTATAAAGCTGTATTAAAAATGTGGCAGCCTTCTACAAGAAAAATATTTAACTCTATAGATCTTCTGGGTAGTTTTGCTTCATTTGTGATTTAATTCATTGTTTATTCATCCATTCAACGTTCATTTATTGATTACCTTTCATAGGCCAAATCTCATGTAAGTATTAACCATGCAAATATGAAAAATTTCAATTCCTGAATATTAACTTATAGTGTAATGAAGGATAAACACATATAGAAAGATAATTACAGGTTAATACAGTCTCTAGTCAATTTGTAGGATCATAGTGGGAGAAGTCGGAGAAGCCAATGGCACCCCACTCCAGCACCCTTGCCTGGAAAATCCCATGGATGGAGAAGCCTGGTAGGCTGCAGTCCATGGGGTCGCTAAGAGTCGGACACGACTGAAGCGATGCCGCAGCAGCAGCAGCAGTGGGAGAAGTTACTAATTTCCTTATAGTGATTATTGAGACCTCATATAAGAAGTGGCATATAATTTAACTTAAAGAAATAATAGGAGTGTACAACACAGACTGGTAAGAACAATTGATGATGTATATAAAAGATGTTATGTTTGAGGAACTTTAAGAAGTGTTTAATGTCTATAATGCAAAATCTGTATAGGTGGATGGAGAGAGATGTGACTTAGAAGTTAGTTGGAGCCAGATCCTGAATAGTATATAAAATACTTTAGGAGTTTGAACTTTATCTTTTGGTGTGAGGGCCAAATGATGTAGGGGATGTTGGCAAAGAGCTTTATTAAGGCTTCATTTAGAAAGACAGCTGATAACATTGCTGATTATGGATCATAATGGGAAGATATAATTGATAAATGTTTTTAAACGCTCTAAGCCCCATGTGCTAGAGTAAAAGCCAGTGGCATCAACATATTTTTATGAATTACAAAATATCAATAACTGATTATTCCAATTATAAGAAATTTCCAAAAAATTATTTCCATGTAATAATATCTCACTGCAAGAATGAGGCTACACAGTTACTGAGGAAGAGAATATTAATATTTTGTAAGATGCTGAAACCTTATGATTATGCCTTAGTGTGTCATGAAAATCTTTCAGCTTCTGTTCAGACAAGGATCCTTGGAGCTGGACATCTGAAGAAAATTACAGATACATGTCATACCCTTCATATTATCCTCTTTCCCTTCTTTCTCCTCCTACTGAGAGTCTCATCCAAATTCCCAGTGGAACTGACCTCTTGCCACTGTTGTTAGTCATTTCTGTATATTCTCTCACCCCAGCACTGGTCAAGGACAGGTCAGGCTGCCCCCGCTGCTAGATCTTTAAATGCAGTGTTGCTGGACTCTGGTTGAAGAGGCTCAGAGAGCCAGCCTTGTGTATGCTTCTTCTTGAACCTCTAAACTTCAGTTGAGCAGTTCTTTATAAGAACACTTTTGACACCCAAGGAGTTTCACTCAATTATGATGCCTCATGCTTCCAAGTATCAGGTTAAAACAAGTAGGGCTGTGTCAGAGCAAACACTATTCTGAATTGTGTTTTGATATGAAAAGAAATATTAGAGAACATTAGTCAAACAGGAGAAAATTAAGTAGCAAATAAACATAATTGTGAGTAGTGAAATTTACTCACAATCCATAGTTAAATGCTCAGGAAGTTCTCTTCTCTTGGCTTTAAAACTCATCCCCATGTCTTATGGACAAATAGAAAAATATGAACACCTCAAAGGCATTTGGGATATTCACTACCATAAGGCTCTTTTGAATATAAAAACTTCATACTATTTCCTTCTCCAGGGGATCTTCCCAACCCAGGGATCGAACCCAGGTCTCCCGCATTGCGGGCAGACGCTTTAACCTGTGAGCCACCAGGGAAGCCCATACTAAAGTATAATATAGCAAAAATGTATTTATCAACTTGATTAATTAACTTTTAAATGTAAAATGTGATTTTGTTTAGAGGAAAATATTGTTGATAAACAATTCTTAATCAGGTGTTGTAGTCTTGAAATTCCTCAGTTATTAAAGTTGGAGTAAGAATTCTGCAATTTGTTTAAAACAATTGCTAAAAAAGACTAATAATTGAAAGAGGAAATTTTTGCTGAAGATTTTTCTTTTAATCTCTAAGAGTATACTTTATTTGGAGAAACTAAAGTCTCCAGTTTTCCAATTTTAGAAAAAAAAGATAAAATATTGAGAAAATCAGTAAGTTGGGGAAAATAGAATGAAATATTTGATGTCTGTTGAATGACCAAATCTATATCTCTCTAAAATAAAAATGAAGAACTGCGTAGTTTTCTACTAATTGTACTGTTTCCATTCATATTGAAGCTATTTTATTTTGGTTTATTTGCAGTGATGCTGAAATTTGGAGAAAATTATTACTTTTAAATAACTTGGCTATGTGAAAAATGATATGAGCTTATCCATTCAAAGAACATTCAGATTCGGAGATTATATTTGGTTTCATTAAAAGGAAACATGCAAATCTTTCAATTATAATTCATCTTTATCTTTCTTTCCTTTTTAAAAGAATTTACTGTGGTAGGCAAATATACAATTGATATAATTGTAATTAAATACATCTTTATCTAACGACAAATGTAAATGCATGTCTTCTGTTATAGCAATTCCATTTCTAGGAATTTATCTTACAGATACGCTTTCACATGCACAGGATAATGTATGGATAAGGATAGCTTTTGCAGCTCTGAAAAATGTATATCAATGGGGACTGCTCAAAGAAATTATTGTAAATCTATCCAATGGAAGGTCATGCAAATATAAAAAAGAATAAAGAAACTGTATATGCAATGAAATTGAAAGAGCTCCCATTTAGAGTGAAAATATTCAAGACATAAAAAAGGCTCCCTATGCTAATATTAATGTGCTATAAAATCTACACGTAAATACTTATTTGTATATAGAATATCTATAGAAGGATATCCAAGAAGCTAATAATAGCAATTGCCTTCTGGGAGAAAACCTGGGTAGAAGTAAAAAAGAAAATTACTTTTTATTGTATATACATTAATATTATTCAAACTCTGTTCCCTGTGCATTCATTACAACTTTAGAAAAATAGATTCTAAAAAATAAAAAGAAAAGCTATGGTAGCTATTCCTTACTTTCTTGTTAATTTAAAATAATATTTAAAAAAATATTTGTTTGGGTCTTGGGAAATATACTAAAATAAAAGGTTAATAATATAACAATATAGAACAATATCTATGATGATTTTTTTTCTTCCATTATATTGTCCTAAGTCAGACTGCCTTCTCTTATGTGAGCAGAAACGTCAGGGTCAGCCTATCTATTTCAGTGACCTTGAGAACCAATGGAGACCACCTTGTGACTATTTTAGTCATGGCAATTGGACTTTACTGTGAAGTCATTTAAATGTGTAGGGAAAATGTCCTGATCTTTGTGATGTTTGCACATGGAGAACAATAGTATAGTTTCATGACTGGTGGGTAGCCATTTGATTCCTTTACATATATTTCTGTAACCTTGAAACTTTATTTCAAAACATATGATCAATATTAACAGGAAAACTCCCTCCATCCAACTGCATCATAGCAGTTCTTCAGATTACTCTATTTTGAATGAGCTGTTATCAGATAAATGAGGTTTTCCTGAATATAGTTATTACAAGTATTTTTCAAAATATTCAGAAACGACTATATTTTTACAAGACTTGGCAATTGAGACATATGTTGGCAGAATATTCAAAACATATTTCTAGAGCACTGAAACTTCTCCATAAGCAATTACAATCCTTTAGCTATTGGCATTGTTTCTTGAACAGTCATTTTATTTAGTTTACATTTCTTATCAGAGTATATTTGGTTCAAGACAACAATTTCTCAAACATTTAGAAAATAAAAACATATATCCTTTTTTCAGTTTTTACTCCCCCATTTTTTCTTAAAATCTTGACAGTTCTACACTTGGCATATAATCAAGTGATATGATTTTCTTTTTGATTCCCCTGTTTTTCACATGGTTAGAGAGAAGGCTGAGTGATTTTTTCAGCCTTCAGTGAGTACCTACAGTGAGTCGATGAATCTAAGTTTGTAAAGTTAATAGAATAAGAGATTCCCTATCTGTGACTGAGAAATAGAATGACACTTTTAATTAGCACCAGTGTACAGGAGTAAATTTCTTCAGTGTATTTAGTATCTTATTACAGGCTATTTTGAGTTAATAGATTATGTTGCATAGTTAATGTTGCTGATTCAATTTTTAATTAATATAACCTCTCATTTTAAATACATTAACAGGATTTTAGGTAAATCCTAAAATCCTAACTTGACGCTTAATATTTGTTCTTGTCCCACAGAGTAAGTGGCAATATTTCCTTTGTAATATTAAATTCTCCTTCAACAGCTCAGGTTCCAGAATGTCACAAGCCTTTATATTTGGATTAAGAGATATCTTTATTGATCACTTTTGTAGGAAAAGATTTTGTTTTCACTCATGGAAGCTATCACATTCCCTTAAATTTTCCATGAAAAGGAAAAAAAAAAAAAAAGGAAATTTGAGTTGATTTCTGTTCCAGCTATACATAGCGAAGAATGGATGGTTCACATATTTTGTTACCATCCTGATCAACTGTCTCAGGGACAGGCATACTGCTCTGCACAGACTTGTCATCTTTGCTGCTAGAAGTGGCAGCAGCTGCTAAGTTTTTAGTGATCCATTCTCTCAGTAATAATAATAATAATAACAGTAATAAATCAGAATTTTACCTTCTAAATACCTTGATGCACATTTATAAGAGACTAGGGCATGGCGGGATTTCTTTGGAAGGAATGATGCCAAAGCTGAAACTCCAGTACTTTGGCCACCTCATGCGAAGAGTTGACTCATTGGAAAAGACTCTGATGCTGGGAGGGATTGGGGGCAGGAGGAGAAGGGGATGACAGAGGATGAGATGGCTGGATGGCATCACTGACTCGATGGACGTGAGTCTGAATGAACTCCGGGAGTTGATGATGGACAGGGAGCCCTGGCGTGCTGCGATTCATGGGGTCGCAAAGAGTCGGACATGACTGAGCGACTGAACTGAACCGAACTGAACTGAGGGCATGGCAACACACTCCAGTATTCTTTCCTGGAGAATCTCCAAGGACAGAGGAGCCTGGTGTGCTAGAATCCATGGGGTCACAAGGACTGTCCAGTGGTTAAGAATGCATGCGTCCACTGCTGGTGGCACAGGTTCGATCTCTGGTTGGGGAACTAAGATTCCATATGTCATGGTTAATGCTCCCCAAAATAACTAACTAAATAAATAAACAAGGAATATTAAAACATTTTTGAAAAGAGCATAGATGTTTTATAGTCAAAATTCAGATGAGTGCCTTTTTTTAAATTTAATTTTATTTTTAAACTTTACATAATTGTATTAGTTTTGCCAAATATCAAAATGAATCCGCCACAGGTATACATGTGTTCCCCATCCTGAACCCTCCTCCCTCCTCCCTCCCCATACCATCCCTCTGGGTCGTCCCAGTGCACTAGCCCCAAGCATCCAGTATCGTGCATCGAACCTGGACTGGAAACTCGTTTCTTACATGATATTTTACATGTTTCAATGCCCTTCTCCCAAATCTTCCCACCCTCTCCCTCTCCCACAGAGTCCATAAGACTGTTCTATACATCAGTGTCTCTTTTGCTGTCTCATACACCGGGTTATTGTTACCATCTTTCTAAATTCCATATATATGCGTTAGTATACTGTATTGGTGTTTTTCCTTCTGGCTTACTTCACTCTGTATAATAGGCTCCAGTTTCATCCACCTCATTAGAACCGATTCAAATGTATTCTTTTTAATGGCTGAGTAATACTCCATTGTGTGTATGTACCACCACTTTCTTATCCATTCATCTGCTGATGGACACCCAGGTTGCTTCCATGTCCTGGCTATTATAAACAGTGCTGCAATGAACATTGGAGTACACGTGTCTCTTTCCCTTCTGGTTTCCTCAGTGTGTATGCCCAGGAGTGGGATTGCTGGATCATAAGGCAGTTCTATTTCCAGTTTTTTAAGGAATCTCCACACTGTTCTCCATAGTGGCTGTACTAGTTTGCATTCCCACCAACAGTGTAAGAGGGTTCCCTTTTCTCTACACCCTCTCCAGCATTTATTGCTTGTAGACTTTTGGATCGCAGCCATTCTGACTGGTGTGAAATGGTACCTCATAGTGGTTTTGATTTGCATTTCTCTGATAATGAGTGATGTTGAGCATCTTTTCATGTGTTTGTTAGCCATCTGTATGTCTTCTTTGGAGAAATGTCTGTTTAGTTCTTTGGCCCATTTTTTGATTGGGTCCTTTATTTTTCTGGGGTTGAGCTGTAGGAGTTGCTTGTATATTTTTGAGATTAGTTGTTTGTCAGTTGAACTTAACTTGGTTGTGAAACTCACATTTTCACAGATGGTGTAACCTATAACCTCTGGAAACTTAATGCTTAATCTAGAAACCTATAGAAAACCAAGTCACTTCTGGTTTACCAACTGTCTTCCTCGCAAGGGAGGCTGTCATATGTACCGTTGTTTGGACTCCCTCTGCTGAGGCGTTCCTTGTTCTGCCTGATTTAGGGCTCTGTAGGCTGATATCCACAGCTCGTTTCCCTAGTTCCTTGTGGTCTCTGGTTATGTGGTCTTTCCTCCTGTCCCCACTGTCCAGCCAAAGTTTATTCAGTCGAAAGCAGACCCTCTAAGCGTGTGTCTTCCTCCCCTCACCCTTTGGGAGTTGCGTGACCTCATTTGCTGTCCTTACCGCGGTTGGGCCCATAGGACTTTGCAGGCGTGTCCCTAAGTTCATCCATGGAAACACCCCTTGCCCTCCTTACCTTTTTTGGGCCCACAGGACTTTGTGGTGTGTCCTTAAATTCATCCATGAAACACCTCTTTTATCTGTTTTTAATCTCTCTCCAAATTTTGTCTTGACATCCAAGCACCTCTGCAGATAAAGACTTTCAAAAAGCTTGAAGTTTCCTTAGATGTTTCCTGTGATATAAGATATGCATTTTTCTCTACTGGGATTTTGCCAATCCCTTCTGGGTATTTGTATTCTATTTTTTTTTCTCTCCCAAGCAACGAGGTCAAGACTCAAAAAGATGGGATCTGACTCTTGAATCCAGAGAGCATTGAACCTTTTAACTAGTACCTTCAAATAATCTTCAAACTTCTTCCTTGTCCAGAGGTGTTTATGTGTTTATTATTTTTTTCTCTGTGTAGCAGGAAGCTATTCTTTGGCTGCCATCCTCAGTTCTTTACTTTGTGCTTCTTTCATAGACTTATTTAGTCCTCTAAGCTTTGCCTCCTGTTCTTTCCTGACAAGTCTTTTTTTGTAATTCAAAACCACAAACTGAAAACTGTCCCCATAATAAATGTCTGGGGTCTTACATATGAATAACTTTTTGGCTTTTAAACAATTGTGTTTGTGAATTTCAAAATTCATTTAGCTTCTCAATTGAGTTCTTTGTTCTAAGAGATACTTGTGTGCCCTACTCAGGACCCCAAGCCTGATAATCCTACCATGTTAATAGTGCTAGAAAAGGATAAGAGTAATAGGAAAGGGGGGAAACAGAGAGTTGAATGTCAAACTGTCATTTGCTACACATTCATGCATCTCATTTGTTTGTAGAGTCACACAGCAGTACATTTGTAAAGAATACAGAAGTCTTCATTACTACATCCTGCAGACAAAGGAAAAGAGTCTAAGACATTATTTTTCTTTAGGATCACACATCTGGCAAAATCAAACTAGAACCTAGGTCCCTTGAGTTCTTATCATATGTCATAGTAATCCTCTGATGTACTTTACTCTGTTATCTATTTCATTTTTGTCTTAGCTGTCCTAAGCCCCCAAAAATAGACTTTTAAAAATTATTTGCATGAACATTCTATATTTGGTGTGGCAGAGGAAAGGCGCAAAATGAAGTAGTAAGTAAAATGGAAATATCCAGAATTTCAGATTTATGCACAACATACCTAACACCTTTCTATGTTTTATCTTTTAAAACAAGATAGCACCTCTGTCCTAGTAAGTCACCTGAAATCCACATTGATAATATAGTTTGTTAGATTTATAAAAATTATAAATTATAAAATATAAAAATTATATTATTAAAACACACACACACACAAAACAGAAGCCTGACAAACTAACAAGTCATCTTAACTTCAGCATTTCATTGTTAAACTGTAGTCATGCAGGTTGTATATATGTATGCTCAGTAGAGAAATAAGCTGGTGCTACATACACATTGTATCTATAGATATTTTGTAAGAATTGGATTTTATCTTAAGTACAATGAGAAGCTACTAGAAATTATAAACTAGGGAATGAAGTGGTTTGATGAGCATTTCTTAAAAGATAAATCTAATTGCTGAGGAGAGACCAAATTGAGAAATTTCTTTGACAGAGCCAGGATGTAAAGATGAGCAGAAACAGAAGAGAGACTGCTATAGCTGCTCATACAACAGATTTCTCGAGTCTGAGGGAGGGCAGGGAGAAAGGAAACAGAAGTAGTTGAGCTAGGATGTGTGCTGGAGAGAGTGGACTGGACTTCTTTGCTCCTTACCTGGGTTCAGTCTACAGAGGGGAATGAGAGGCCAAGAATTCACCATAATTGTCTCCTGCAGCTAAACACAATTAATTCTGTTTTTCTACTGATTTAATATGAAGCCAGGTAAAAAAGAGAGTTCAAACTGCAGCAAATATAAAATGCTTTGATACCATGTACTCTAATAGTCTTGATTATTCAGTATCATTTTGAAAGGCACAATGTTTAGAAAAATCTTTCAACTAAATGTTGGCACACCAAAATAGACAGTTATTTTATGATTATCATTAATATTAGTATTGTTTTCAGGCCATTGGATTTGGACTTCCTTTTTTTCCCTAGTCCAAGAAGGGTTTATTTTTGTTGATCTTCTTGGTCTGGTGTAAAATCTATCTTTTGAGATTGGCATTCCCTAGTGACTAAGTGGTGAGTTATGCTGTCTGGAAAGTTATTGTGAGTTCCACTGTGGTTTTGGTTCAGTAGGTTTTTATGTATTTTTACAAATTTTGTACATACACCCAGAGGCTTTTTGGCACTGGCTACATTTTCACATTCAAGAAAATAAATATGAGCCATTTAATGGTCTCCAATTCTAGATTCAGCTTTTTAAATATATTAAAATATGTATATGAGGAATTTTCTGAAACTTGGAACAGGGACTAAATTTGGCAAAGATTTTCACTAATATTTCAAAAAAGACCTTTCTTTGCAGCTCACTTGATTATATGTTTTTTAGGTCATGAGAGGTATATTTTGAATTTGAGCTCTGAAACTTAAAGGAAGTGTATTTAATATTCTGGAGATATATTTTGCATTTTTAATGACTGAATAAGACCAATGCTAATTGATTTAACTTATTCCTGGTAAAACTCTCAAGCTTATAGTCAACTTGAATTACGGTCAACTGTAGCAAAATACAAAAAGGTTTATGCGGAAATGAAAATTCACTCTATTTCAGGAACATAAATGGTATATTTGCTAATCATTTTCCCCTCCCATTCATCAAACTGAAATAATCCACTTGCAAAAGAAAGCCAAATGGCATATTCTACTGAAAGTTCAGTTTACAGTGACATAAAACCCTACAAATCTCATATGCACAAGTAACCTTCCAAACTGCCTATTAATCATACAAGTAAATTCACAGCAATCAAAGGAATCTTACGATTATTAAAGGTAAAACAACTACTAAATATTCAGACTTATGTAATGTCCATATTGGAAATTACCCCTGACCCTGAAAACGTGGGCCTCAATCAGGAAGTTATGCTGCACTCTGACACACAGGTAATGGCAGGACTTTAATAAAATGGTATTATTTTGTACATAATAACAATGAGACGATGTTATGACAGGTACACAAAAGTTTTGGAGGCAGCAAAACAGTAGTTTGAGACATAGGATACTTGATTCTATTGTTATTTTCTGTTTCATAGTACCCTCAAGTTGGCCTCCTCTCTTTTTTTGATCTGCCGAGGAATGTCAGCAGCTCTTGTCTCCTACCACCTTGAAATGTTGTCAAGGATCTCATATTTTGCTTGGTAATCCCTTGAGATCTTTGGATGAAAAGAACCATAAAAATCCCAAATGTTTTTCTAGATGGGGGTTTCCAAAATTGGTCCCTTTCAGGGAGCCACCCACTTGGATATTGAATACCCTTCCTGTGTAATGTGGAAAAAGCGGTTGGTGAAAATTCACTCTTCTAGCATCACCAAAAAAACAGACGTCTTTATTGTTTAGAAACTGAAACACACCCATTGGGGATCACTTCATCATTTTTTTTAAGTGAATGAAAACATCACAAGTTGAATTGATGAAATGCAGGATAAGTGCAAACAGACTACACCCTTCCTCTTTCAGTCACAAGAAGCAGTGGTCTGCCAATTCTCCCTTGCACCCTCCCTGTCTAGGAAAGAGCCCTAGTTGGCTCACAAACCATGTCCCTATCTGAGCTACAACTAATCATGCCACTGTTGAGTCATCAACACAAAATCCCACAGACTGGTTGCTTTCCTCTTTATGGTATGAAAGAAAATCTTTTCCCTGTCACTTTTTCTCTTTTCATTTGCATCATCCACCCCCATCTTTTCTTACTCATGTTCATTTCTTCCAGTTTTTCATTCTCGTCCCTTTCTTAACCCATCCTTTTCTAATCTCAAGGGCTATTTTAAACGGATGCTTGTTCACCAGATGCAACTCTCTGAGGGCTCATTTGGAAAAAATAACAATCTTTTCTGTCCCTCCAGCTGCCAAAAATCATCATGAGTCATGTTTTTGACTCAATTGACAGAAACACTTAATAGAAATAGTCGGCCTTTCCCAGAGTTTCTTCTTATTTGCCATTCCATCTTGTTGATTTCAACTGACCTTTACGATGCAGCATTTGACCAGAGAAGCTTACCTGATCATCATATCATTTCTATTTTTCCTGTCTCTGTTAAACTAGGCTAATGCAGTCAGATAGAGTAGGTATAAGCAAACTAAGTGGCTGTCAGTAAAGATTTTAGCTCTCGAGTATCTTGGTTGAAACGTTTTTACAAAGATACTCCCCAGAATTGAACTGTGTCCTAAATGCTAAATAAGAAATTTGATAACCTACTTTCTAAAAAAATATTATTTCTAAATAATAATAACAACAGCAGCAATAATAATAATTACTATTTAAGATTCTTTCTTAATAGTGTCATAATAACAACTCGGTGTTAATTACTTTGAAACCATTAAGAGAAATTTGTTTCAAATAGACACAATAGTAATGGTTTTTTACTTTATTAATTCAAGTGAGCCCAAAGGGAACTGTTGCTGATATTCACTGTCTTGTCAAAGTAATTTTTTAAAAGCTGAACAGTATGACTCATAAAATAGAATAAACATGGCAAAGGTTTGTTTAACTTATTAATGAGGTTTATCAGTCAGGCTTCAATCAGGTAAGCAGAAAAAGTAAGATATATGGATACACCCCTTCTCCTACCAAACATATTTGTTGATTTGCTTATTTATTGTTTTATTCTAAGTTATTGGCTGACAAATTACGAGGGACTGCTTAAGAAAACTTGAAATCCCATAGGTCAGAAAGTCAGGAGGGAAGATCACAAGCAGACTGGCACTCACAGGCATTGGCCAAAGGAAGTCAGCTAAGAATGGTTAGAAGTAGGTTGGAACCCAAGAGAACCCAGGGTGTGTCCTCAGGGAAAGCTTAGACCCTTTTTAAGGCCTTCCTATAGAACATCTTCTACAGAATTAGGAAACACAGATTCATGTTACAAATGGTTTGTTGTTCAGTCACTCAGTTGTGTCTGACTCTTTGAGAACCCATGGACTACAGGATGCCAGGCTTCCCTGTCCCTCACTGTCTCCTGGAGTTTGCTCAAACTCATTCATTGAGTTGACGATGGCATCCAACCATTTCATCCTATGTCACCCCTTTCTCCTCCTGCCCTCAATCTTTCCCAGCATCAGGGTCTTTTCCAAAGAGTCGGCTCTTCAAGTCAGGTGACCAGAGTATTGGAGCTTCAACTTCAACATCAGTTCTTCCAATGAATATTCAGGGTTGATTTTCTTTAGGATTAACTAGCTTGATCTCCTTGCAGTCCAAGAGACTCTCAAGAGTCTTCTCCAGCATCATAATTCAAAAGCATCAATTCTTTGCCACTCTGCTTTCTTTATGGTCCAACTTTCACACCCATACATGACTACTGGAAAAACCATAGCTTTGACTATAGGGACCTTTAGTCACTGTCTGCGAAGTGATGTCTCTGCTTTTTAAGACACTGTCTAGATTTGTTACAGCTTTCCTTCCAAGGAACAAGTGTCTTTTAATTTCATGGCTGCAGTTACTGTTTGCAGTGATTTTGGAGCCTAAGAATATAAAATCTGTCACTGCTTTCACTCTTTCTCCTTCTATTTGCCATAAAGTGATGGAACTAGATGCTGTGATCTTAGTTTTCTGAATGTTGAGTTTCAAGCCAGCTTTTCCCTTCTCCTCTCTCACTTTCCCCAAGAGGCAGGAGAATCACTATTTTTACTTGTAAATTTTTTTCTATGAGGAAATAAGACATAGACCCCAATTTAAAAATAATCAATTGACAATATAAGATCAATAATAGGAATGAAAATGGTATGTCTATGAAAATTCTTTGCTAGTAAAGCTATACATTATGACATTTCATCCAATTGATTAACCTTTATCTTTCTAAACTGAGAACCATATCCTATAAAGCAATTATTAAGTAAATGTTTATAAGTATACATTTCAAATGTGCCTTGAAGTGACAAATCTGGGGCAAAAATTGGAAAAATCATCTGTGCAAATATTTCTCTTCCTTTGGCTTAAAACAAAAGTTACTTTGTAATAGAGTCATTGCATTTGTAATTGACATCTTTAACACAATTGTTTAAAACAATTTTTACCTGTTATATGAATATAGATCCCCTGAAGGAGGAAAGGGCAACCAACTCCAGTATCTTTGCCTGGAAAGTCCTGTGGACAGAGGAGCCTGGCAGGCTAGAGCCCATGGGTTCACAAAGAGTCAGACACCACTGAGGTGACTTAACACTTCACACATGTTGAAGACATCACTGATGTTATAAATAATAAGACATTCATATCCCAAACTACAAATACTAATGCTATAAACAAAGTCATATTTATATGAATCAAAACTAACTGTTTTATTTCAGATGTATCAGCAAGTTATTGCAATAAACACATAATAAACATCTAACACATTTCTCTTTCTTCATTCTAACTTCTTTCCCAGCTTTCAGCTAATCAGCTGTCAACGTCATTATTCTAAAATTTAAGGATCTTTGTTTTACTATTCTGGCTTAAAATGCTTTGATGATGCACATTGCCTACTGGATAAATACCATCTACCTAAGCTTGGTAGTCAAGGCCTGTCATGGTGCAGGCTTTATTATCTTTCTAATTTCAATTTTGGCCATGCAGAGTCAGTTTCTATTTGCATTATACCTCATCCAAAAGGAAAAGACTTCCTACTTTCCAAATCTTCACATGAGCCTTGCTGTGTCATATTTCCATGTATAATTATCCTCGCAAGAAACAGCCTTCACACACTGTCCTTCTGTAAAATTTCCATTCAACTTTTAAAACTCAGCTTAGATTCTCTTCCTCTGAGAAAGCTTCCACTCTCCCTTCCTATTCTAATCCAGCTAAGTAAAATTCTTCTAGGTTCTAATGACCCTCTTTGGGGATAACTGTTACAGCCTTCAGCTTATCAGTGATTCAAAAGGCTTTTATATAAGTTGGTTGCACTCTGAGTACTGATACTTTGCTTTGTTTCTCTTGTTCCTTGAATCTAATCCAGGGTTTAATTAAGTAATAGTTGCCCATTCAAAAAAAACATTTGTTGAACACTAAACATATTCAGGTTCTCTGATCTTGTACTGGTTTGGAGAAATTAAAGCAGGTAAGTAGAGAAGCCATTCATCTGAGGTCACGGATATTTTATTACCTTTATTTACTAGAGGGTCTCAAAGTTTACCCTGCTTTTGAATCTCCTTGTTAAGAGATTGGCTTGTTAAACTCTTGGCTTCCTCCCAGAGTTTGATTCAGTAGGTCTACCTGGAGCCAGAAAATTCTAACCAGCATCCAGTTGCCATTCCTGCTGCTCAAGGACAACAATTTAAGAACCACTGCTCTATATCTACACAAAGACCAAGATCCTAAAAAAAAATGTATATTTAATAAATGTTGGTCTTGTTTTATTTATAAAGACAACCTAGTACAGAATAGGATTTATTCTGTTTCTTTCTAAATCAAGAAATGAAAATTATTTTATGTATTTATATATATATTTTAATTCAATGGTAAATATGAATATTCTGAGTTTTCCATCATAATTACATATTTCCCTCCCCATTATATTACTTTCCCATATGTTTAACAGATATATTTAAACATTTTTTTTATAATATTAGCTTTCTTTTAAAATAGTGGAAATTAACTTTTTTTTTTTTTTGAGGAGAAGAGAGATTATCATAACCATCTATCTTTCTGTGAAAGCAATTGATCCATTATCCAGAAAATTATATATACAGAATTTAGAGTATAGAAATAAAACATAGAGCTATGGCCATGCTTTTCTGACAAGTATGCCAAGTCCACTCAATGGGAAAAGAATCTCTTCCAACAAGTGGTGCTGAGACAATTTGATTTCTACATGCAAAAAAAAAAAAATTATTGGATACCTACCTTATATTATACACCAAAATTATTTTAAAATGGATCAACAAAATTAGTGCTGAAAACCATAAAGTTTTAAAGAAAACATAGGGGTAAATTTTTATGACCTTGGAGTCATCAATGGATTCTTAAATATGACACCAAAAGCCCAGCAACAGCAACAACAAAAAATGTTGAACTGTATCAAAATTTAAAACTTTTGTACATTAAAGGACATTGTTAAGGACTTGAAAAGACAGCCTAAAGAATGGGAAAAAATATTGGCACATCTTAGATCTGATAAACATTTAAAATTCAGCATATTAAAAAAACTCTTAAAACTCAACAAAAAGCTAAAAAATGGGCAAAGACATACAAATAGCCTAAAAGAACTGGAAAAGATGTTCAACATCATTACTCAGAGAAATACAAATCAAAACCACAATAAGATATCACAATATTACTTCACATGATATAAGAAAATAAAGTTTTAAAATGAAAATGAATTTTAATGAGGATGAGGAGAAACTGGAATTTTGGGGCATTGTTGGTAGAAATGTAAAACTGTGGAAAGGAAAATGGGAAAATAGGTTATTCCTCAAAAAACTAAATTTAGAGTTGCCACATTCCCTATCCATTCCACTCCTAGATTTATACTCCCCAAAACTGAAAGCAAGAATCTAAACAAATGTTCAATGAAGTACTATTCACAGTGGCTAAAAGAATTAAAAAAAAAAAACCATGTGTCCATCAACAGATAAATGGATAAGAAAATTGTGGTATATACACGCAACAAAATATTAAACCCTAAAAAGGAATGAAATTCTAATGCATGTTTCAACATGGAAGAATCTTGAAAATATTGTTTTAAGTGAAATAATCAGACATAAAAGGAAAAATACTGTATGATTTCTGTTAACGATGTATCTAAAAGAAGGAAATTCATAGAGACAGAATGTAGGTTAGAGGTTACCAGGAGTTTCCTCTGGGCAGGAAGGGCAGTGAAGGAATAGTCAACAGTGCAGCCCAGAAAAGGAGATATGGACAAGCTTCAGAGGTTCCTGAATGACCAGGCAGACAAAGAGCAAAGCCTGACCACAGATGTTGGATTTCCTGTGCCTCAGTTTTCACAGCAGATTGAGGTGGTTTGGCAAATGCTTTATATGCAACATTTTCTGTTTTATCCTTAGAACTGGATTACTATGGCTTCCTAGAGGCATAACATTTTTGCAGTGTTTTATTCCCTAGGAAATAATCCTGTAATATTCAGGATGGGTTTTTTAGTGAGCTCTGTGAAGTAGCTGAAGAAAATATTTGAAACAAGCTTGCTTGCAACAATTATTAATTATTCTGCTTTATTTGTTTCATATTTACCCTGTGTGCTTCTTTTTGGTGAAAGAAGGGGATGATGACCATACTGAAGTTCTTGTGGATGTCCTGAAATAGCCAATTGCACTCCATAGGCAAGAGATAGTCATGAAATGTTATTTTTCTCTCTTAAATTGAAAATCAGAAACTCTTTGAAAAGAATGTTTAAAAGTTGATACTGTAGTTTCAGTGAAGTATGCTTTTCCTGATATAGTAATCACTCCAAAAACAAGTGCAGTGACTACTTAAGACCATTTGTATTCTGGTGCAAACTACATGCTTGAGTAAACTGTTAAATCCTTGTAAATTTAAATTCATTATGTGTCATTAATACGCCCTTCCAAAGATATGGAGATTTTAATCATTGCCAGTTGTAAATTATTTTTAAGTCTTTTTCAAAACAGCTTTGAGATGTGAATATTTAAGGATGACCCTTGTTTACAACTTATTACGTTTTTCTGTTTGGGCTCTTTTAAAATGTCTCCATTTTTAAGATATCTTTAAAAAAAAAATTGAATGTTAAGGTTTTAACTTAGAGCTAAAGATTGCTAATTATGTGTAATAAAAAGAGTATCTGCAATGCTTAAAGAAACCCAAACTTGGAAATAAAAAAAATTTTTATCAGGCTTGAAGGAAATGATGAGTTATTGTTTAATGCTTACAAAGTTTGTTTGGAATGATGAAAAATATTTTGAATTAGATAGTCCTGATGGTTGCACATGATTGTGATCATGATTAATGTCACTGAATTGTACACTTAAAATGGTTACTATTGCTATCAACAGATGAATGGATGAAGAAGTTGTGGTATACATATGCAATGGGTTATTATTTAGCCATAAAAAGGGATGAAGTTGGGCCATTTGTAGTGATATGGATAGATCTAGAATCTGTCATATAGAGTGAAGTAAGTCAGAAAGAGAAAAACAAGTATCCTTTATTAACACATGGCTATGGTTTTTCCAGTGGTCATGTATGGATGTAAGAGTTGGACTATAAAGAAAGCTGAGTGCTGAAGAATTGATGTTTTTGAACTGTGGCATTGGAGAAGACTCTTGAGAGTCCCTTGGACTGCATGGGGATCCAACCAATCCATCCTGAAGGAGATCAGTTCTGGGTGTTCATGGGTGGGACTGATGTTGAAGCGGAAATTCCAATATTTTGGCCACCTGATGTGGAAAGCTGACTCATTTGAGAAGACCCTGATGCTGGGAGGGATTGGGGGCAGGAGGAAAAGGGGACGACAGAGGATGAGATGGTTGGATGGCATCGCCGACTCAATGGACATGGGTTTGGATGAACTCCAAGAGTTGGTGATGGACAGGGAGGCCTGGTTCATGGGGTTGCAAAGAGTTGGACATGACTGAGCGACTGAAATGACTGACTGACTGATATGTAGAATCTAGAAAAATGGTACAGAGGAACGTATTTGCACGGCAGGAAGAGAGATGCATATGTAGAGAATGACATGTGGACATATGTGGGGAGAAGAGGGTGGGACAAAGTGGGAGAGTAGCACTGACATACATACACTGCTGCTGCTGCTGCTAAGTCACTTCAGTCGTGTCTGACTCTGTGTGACCCCGTAAACGGCAGCCCACCAAGCTCCTCCGTCCATAGGATTTTCCAGGCAAGAGTACTGGAGTGGGGTGCCATTGCCTTCTCTGATACATACACTACCACCTGTAAAATAGCTCGCTGGTGGGAAGCTTCTCTATAGCACAGGTAGCTCAGCTAGGTGCTCTGTGATGATCTAGAAGGGTGGGATGAGGGAGGGTTGGGAGGGAGGCTTAAGAAGGAGGGGATATATGTATACAAAAAGGTCCGTCTAGTCAAGGCAATGGTTTTTCCAGTGGTCATGTATGGATGTGAGAGTTGGACTATAAAGAAAGCTGAGCGCAGAAGAAATAATGCTTTTGAACTGTGGTGCTGGAGAAGACTTTTGAGAGTCCCTTGGGCTGCAAGGAGATCCAGCTAGTCCATCCTAAAGGATATCAGTCCTGGGTGTTCATTGGAAGGACTAATGTTGAAGCTGAAACTCCAGTACTTTGGCCACCTGATGCAAAGAGCTGACTCATCTGGAAAGACCCTGATGCTGGGTAAAATTGAGGGCAGGAGGAGAAGGGGACGACAGAGGATAAGATGGTTGGATGGCATCATGGACTCGATGGGCATGTGTTTGGGTAAACTCTGGGAGTTGGTGATGGACTGGGAGGCCTGGCGTGCTGTGGTTCATGGGGTTGCAAAGAGTCACACACGACTGAGTGACTGAACTGAACTGAACTGAACTGTACAGGTAATTCACTTTGTTGTACAGCAGAAATTAAAACAACAGTATAAAGAAATTATACATCAATAATAAAATAAAAAGATTAACACTAATAAAAGAAGGCACACACACACACACCACATACACAAAGAAAGAAAATTCTATAAGGATGGAGGGAAGATGAGCATGTTACAGAATCAAGCCTGGGAACTTGAGAATTGCCGGCCTGCATCAGAAACTAGGAAGCTGCAAGAATTTTTTTTTTCCCTCAGAGGCTCCAGAGGGAGCATATTTATGCAGACACCTTGATTTTGGACTTTCTAGCCTCCAGAATTGTGCAGAATTATGAGACAGTGTTTTTTTTAATTAATTTTTTAAATTGTTTTACAATGTTGTGTTAGACCTTTTTTTTTTTTTACACCACAAGGCTTGTGGAATCTTAGTTAAGAATATTATTTCTCAGTGTGTGTGTGTGTGTGTGTGTGTCACATTTTCTTGATCAATTCTTCTGTTGACGAACACTTAGGTTTTTCCCATACCTTGATTATTGTGAAAAGTGGTGCAATACACATGACAGTATAGATAACTCTTTGAGATAATGGTTTTACTTTACTCTATGATATACACCTGGATGTAGGATTGCTGGATCAGATATAGTCGTTCCATTTATAATTTTTGAAGAACCACCATACTGTTTTCCATAGTAACTTCACCAGTTACATTTACAAAGTAGATTATTTCTAAAGAGACATTGTGAGAATTAATAATAAAAAAATGTTCAGAAATGCGACTTCTTTTACTTTTTAATAAGTGGACTCTTACAATGCTAAGAATATCATAACATAAAAGCTGATCTACATCCTTTCCAATATTTATCTCTTTTCTGCTAATTGTAGCTTCAACTAAACATTAATTTCTATGGAGACGAGAATGCATCTATCAGTATTTAAGACTTTTGAACAACTATTTTATGCACAAGAAAATGCGAACATCTTCCCATATCAGATATAAATTACAGAGCTATCTTGATGGTACGCTTGCCTATTTCTTTTTTTTTTTTTTTTTCAGTATTGTTTCTCATCTAATCACTTAGAGAACCTGAAAACTGTTCAAGTGATGAGTTATAATAAAACACAACAAATATATTATCTTTGAATCACATTATTTTCATATATATGAAAACAGCAGTAAAACATTTATGATACTTTTTAAAATATAAGTAATCTCTGTTAAGTTTTAATAACCTTAGCATGAGATTTAAAGTATTTTAAGCACAACTCTGAGAAGCTTTATATGCTGTGAGCCAATGATGTAAGAAGAGCAGCTCTAGCCTTTTATTAGCAATTATGATTTGCAGCAATCTTTATTGCCAGTTTTCACAACTCTCCTTCCTCTTTTTTTCTTCTTCTTCTTCTTTTTCTTCTCTTTTTTCTTACAATCAAGTCTTGAACTGGAGAGTTTGGCTCCTGGGATCAATCTATACCAGACAACATGGAGCAAAACTTCCATCTGGTTCCTTGCTTAAGCTGTTCCTAGCTGGAATTCAGTCATATATAAAACATGTGGCTGTTTCAAATTCAATAGAATTTGAAAGAAAAAGTTTGCTTCTGAGGAGACACTTGTTGATTACTAATAGGTATTATTTGAGGCTAGAAATATCCAGAAATTAGAAGAGCCCTTTGATAACTTCTCTTTTTCATCTGTAACCAGGTTATTGAAGAACCTGAATGATAGGTGTAGGATTTAAATAAGATGTTAATCAGTTTTTCATCAACTATTTATTTCAGTTCAGTTCCGTTGTTCAGTCATGTCCGACTCTGCAACCCCATGGGGTGCAGCACTCCAGGCTTCCCTGTCCATCTCAACTCCCGGGGCCTACTCAAACCCACGTCCATCATGTCAGTGATGCCATCCAGCCATCTCATCCTCTGTCGACCCCTTCTCCTCCCACCTTCAATATTTCCCAGCATCAGGGTCTTTTCCAATGAGTTGGTTCTTTGAATCAGGTGGCCAAAGTATTGGAGTTTCAGCTTCAGCATCAGTTCTTTCAATGAATATTCAGGACTGATTTCCTTTAGGATGGATTAGTTGGATCTGCTTTCAGTCCAAGGGACTCTCAAGAATCTTCTCCAACACCATAGTTCAAAAGCATCAATTCTTCAGCATTCAGCTTTCTTTATAGTCTCACATCCATACATGACTACTGGAAAAACTGGAACTTTGACTAGATGGACCTTTTTTGGCAAAGTAATGTCTCTGCTTTTTAATATGCTATGTAGGTTTTTTATTATTTGATGTTTATTTATTTATATTTTTAATTGGAGGATAGTTGCTTTACAATATATATTTCCTCCCTCTTGATTCTCCTTCCCACTCCTCATCCCACCCCTCTAGGTCGTCACAGAGCACCAGACTGGGCTCCCTGTTCATCAACCATTTTCGATTTTCCTTGCTAAGGCTTGAGTCCATCTGAATAGAGATGACAGCTTTCTGTTTCACCTAGTCTGAGTCAAATAAATTCATTCTCATTTCTAACTGAAAGATTCTATTTCTGTATTTTTCCATCCTCTGAGATTGAGCTGACCTATAGGACTGATGCTAAAGCTGAAGGTCCAATACTTTGGCCACCTGATGTGAAGAACTGACTCACCGGAAAAGACCTTGATGCTGGGAAAGACTGAAGGCAAAAGGAGAAGGGGTGGCAGAGGCTGAGATAGTTGGATGGCATCATCAACTCAATGGTCATGAGTTTGAGCAAACTCCGGGAGATAGTGAAGGACAGGGAAGCCTGGCGTGCTGCAGTCCATGGGGTCCCAAAGAGTCGGACATGGCTGAGAGGTTGAACAACAACGATGTAATTTTAAGGACATGTGGGCACTAAAAATAATTTGATGCCTACCTGAAATTCAAATTTAACTGGGCATCCTGTATTTTATTTTACGTCAACCATATTCTTACTATACTAAAAAGTGGATTTATATGGCACTCCCGATGTTTCTTTTGCCATCTCATCTTATGTGGTTGCTCCATCTGGAATCCAATTTTCAGAAATATCTAGGAGAATCAGCTTTTGGCCTCCACAATTACATATGCCTTGAAACTCCAAAATCTCTCTCTTCTACCCAAGTCCACCTTGATACAAGTTTCTCCAGCTCAGCAACCATGTATCTGGGAGTGTTATGTGATCTTTGCTTTCAGGAAGCACCCCAGTTTCTATGCATGATTTTGTTGGAACAAAATTAGCTTTGTTTGGGACAGAAAGAATCACTATGTTTCTTAATAGTAACTGAACACTCAGAAGAATTCTTTCCTCTGACGAATTTTAGCCTTTTTCTTATTTGGGCCAGAAGGAGTAATGGAAGTGAAGGAAGCAGGAGGTCTGGTCAAATATTAGTAAATTCTGTGACTATATGACCCAAAACTCCTCTTCAGAACATGGAAAGCTTATTTGCTAATGTTCTTTTAGAATCTTCAGTGGGAATTCTGAGACAGTGGAAAAGGTTCCATTTTATTATGATCCATTCACATTCCATTCAATTATATCTTAGATGACTTCCCAAATTGGGAAAATTCAGTCATTTATTTGCATACTTTTAGTTTCACTTCAATAAGACAGCATTAGACAATCAAATGTAAAATAGTATTTCTTTTGGCTAACATAATTTCATGTCCTTGAGTTCACATCTTCAATAAATTAAGGTTATCAATTGGCTCATAGTTTACCAAATTTTCTACCAACCCACATACTATGTGATCCATTGTTAAGTGTTTTGTATTATTTTTCTTCTGTCATTATAATATTGATATGATATTTAGCAAAATGTAACACTAAATACTAAGTTGGAGTTTCGTTTCTTCACTTGTTTTTAATTAATTTAACATATATTTCCCCCAAAGTTTCATTTCTTTCTGAGAAAGGTGTTATATTTCTTCAGTAAGGGCAGTACAAATTAGTGCAGTGAAACAATGTTCAATAAAATAATTCTTTCAGGGTTCAAAGGAAGTAATGCCTCTGAATAATGAGAGCAACACATATTTTCAAATTGGCTTGAAGAAAATGAAATATTATTTAAAAAAATAATATAGCATATGAAAGGGAAGAAACTGAAACTCTAGCAAAACTGACTGCATTATGGACAGCAAACTTAAGTCAGGGACAAACATATAATAATATTTTTAATTTTTCAGCATGAGCTCCTAGGTCCATAGATAGAAAAACGAAAATAGAAAAAGAAAGGGACTCAAACCACATAATGGTATTTTATGTTATTTATACATACAATGTTCTGTTTTCTCAATCTAATCTTTTGTACTTAGTATCAGAAATATTAGGCTTAATAAAACAATACTGTTTATTATAGGAGAGATGCTAAAAACAAAAGCAGAATGTATGGTGATCTAATATCTATTTAGCAAAAAGGAAGAAAGCCATACAATGGAAATCATACAATCATACAAAAAAGAAAGCCATACAATGTAAAATTTGATATTTTACATTATGTTTTACTCAGTATGAAGAAAATAATGAAAACATCTGCCAAAAATGGTAAATAAAAGAGGATGTATTGACTTTATTCTTAACTCTACCTAGGTAACATTAGTTTAGAATGAGGATTGGCAAATTTTTCTGTAAAGGTCTAGATTGTAAATATTTTAGGATTTGTGAGGCTTACAGTCTTTAAAGCAACCATTCAACCCTGCTGTTGTAGCAAGAAAGCAAAGATAACACATAAATGATTAAGTATGGGTGTTTTTCAATAAAATTATTTATAACTCCAGTCTGTTAGTTAGATTTGTCCCAAGGGCCAGAATTTGTTCACCTCTGTTCTAGAATAAGTACACGAAATATTATTACCACTCTAAGGCACAGAGACTGTCTTCTGACCCTGATTAACTTCTCAGTTTGCAAATAATTGTCAGTTCTGGTTCACGCCAGTCTTAATTTCATACCAAGCCTTGCCCTCCCTTTGAAAGTCATGATTGGTGTATTGAAAGGCCTATTAATTTTTTCGTAGCTAGAGATCTTACAGAGAATGGACTTTAAATCAGATCTAATAAGCTGCCAAGCTGCTTGTGGTTTTAAACTGATGAAAATGTTGAGACAACAAAGTCTACTATTCAAAAGCAAATAGTAGAGGGGATTTTTAGAGGGGATTATGCTTTTCTTAATTCATTTGGTTTTATTTTTAACTTGACTTAGGGAGAATTCAAGTATAAGACCTAGGTAATTTTGCTTTGAACAGTGGAAATTTCTTATCATATATTTACAATTTATTTATAGGAAATAAAAGGCATTTTAATTAATTAGCATTCTTTCGGCTAGAGCTCTCTGTGCACACTAGATCTCTTCCTTGAAATGATTTTCCTGATGCACTGCTTCATGTGATTAATAGTACTGTGACTTTAAAAATAGCCTTTTGATGGTCAAGCATATCTGTCTCCACCTCCAAATCTCAAATGTATATGATTATTTTTCACTAATTCATAAAAATCAACAGATATTTGTATCAACGTTGTATGTACTTGATGTTAGGCACTGGATGAATTTTTGCTATGTATACATATAGGGTTGAGTTGCTATTTGTGAAATCAGTTGGAAAAAAAAGAATAAATCCTCCAGTTGAAAACAAAATAAATGTACTCTTATACATAAGGCAATATTTCTAGCATCAATATCTTAAACCACCCAGGCTGAGATAATGACGAATCCTATGTGAACTGAATGCCCTTCTGAAGATTTCCAGTGAACTTTGTTGCAGTTGAAAACTTTGGACTAGTTTCCAAAGTTATTTAAAGATTTAGATGCCTCGGCTTCAATTTTCTCTTCCTCTGGTTCCCCTAGAGACAAATCCTTGCTGCATTTTATTCTGTCTCTGAGCCACTTTTGGTTTGGTTTCTTTCCTTAACTGTAACAAGAAAAATTAGGGGGCTAAAATTAGGTGCTCTTTAGTGCTATCATATACAGATTTATCAGATGCTTACGAAACTGCAGTTGTATTTATTCAAGTTGCTGTGAACATTGAACCACCGCTCTTAGGGAAAATACAGGGTTAGATTTCCGGGAGTGGCTGTTACATTTTTTTGTCAATCAATCAGTACAGAATCTCATCTTATGTGTGTTTTTTGAATCTGCCTGTGATGCAGGAGACCCCTCTTCGATTCCTAGGTTGGGAAGATCTCCTGGAGAAGGAAATAGGTTATCCATTCCAGAATCCTTGCCTGGAGAATCTCCATGGACACATGAGCCTGGAGGACTACAGACCGTGAGGTCGCAGAGTCATATATGACTAAGCACAGCACACCACAGCAATAATAAAGACTGACTGTCTTTTTGCTCTATTTTCTTCCTTTAAGGCATGTTTTCTACTTAGCTTTTTTTAAAGTTATAACAAGATGGTAAGGAAATAGATTCCTTTTATTAATAATAAATGATTTATAAGTTTTTCCACTTAATTTGGCAAGGTATTATTCTTATACTGATATTAGTCTTTATTGATACTATTATGAGGATTTGATTTCCTTTTTGGTAAGGGATAGAAAAAAAAAGTTGACCAGTTGATATAACAGGCAATCATATATGATTTGATTATCTTATGGTGCAAACTCTCATAAAGTAGTATTAAAGAATGGAATGGGCTTCCATGGGTGGCTCAGTGATAAATAATACACCTGCCAATTCAGGAGACACGGGTTCTATCCTTGGGTCAGGAAGATGCCCTGGGGAAGAAAATGGCAATCCACTCCAGTATTCTTGCTTGGGAATCCCATGGACAGAGAAGCCTGGTAGGCTACAATCTATGGGGTCGCAAAAGAGTCAGACACAACTTAGCGACTAAGCAACAACAACAAGAAATGGAATAAAATATATTATTTAGTTGTCTTACAACATTTTTAGCTTCTGCCTAAATGATGCAAATCTGTGCAAAATTAACTCTGGTGGTAATAATTTCTGACTATTTTAAGTTAGGTATTTTGAAAGTCCAAATTCTATGCTAGATAAAAAATAATTATTTGCACACATGGTTAAATCCTCTTAGCATGCTAGAAAAAAATATGATTGTAAAATTTGAGTTTATTAAAATAAAATCACACAATATCATATCATTTTTATTTCTCCTAAGGAAGTCTTGGGCTTCCCAGGTGGCACTATTGGTAAAGAAACTTGCCAATGCAGGAGACATAAGAGATGCTGGCTGGATGCCTGGATCAGGAAGATCTCCTAGAGGACGGCATGGCAGCCTACTCCAGTATTCTTGCCCAGAGAATCCCATAGACAGGGGAACCTGGTGGGCTATGGTTCATAGGGTTGCAAAGAGTTACTGAAGTAACTTTGCATGAACACACACAAGAGTGTTTTAGAATGTATACAGTTATCCTTTTTAGATCAGACCCAAACAAAATAATAGCTTAGAATAGTTTTGACTCAGTTCCCTTTACCTGGTAAGATTTAAGCCCCAAGAGGAAAGAGACTCTGACTCTCTTGATCAAGGTTGTTTCATTTATTTATATCATAATGCTGGACACATACTAGGTGCTCAATGTTGGCAAATAAATGAGCAAATGACTCAGTTTATAAATATTACAACCTAGAGAATCAGGGAAGATTTATTCTCGAAAATTAATCACTTTAGGGTTTAGAATCCTTAAAAAAACTTTTTAAACACTTTAATTTTTTTCAATCATGCTAATTTCAATAATAATCTATGCTTCCCTGTATGCAGGTCAGGAAGCAACAGTTAGAACTGGACATGGAACAACAGACTGGTTCCAAATAGGAAAAGGAGTTCGTCAAGGCTGTATATTGTCATCCTGCTTATTTAACTTCTATGCAGAGTACATCATGAGAAACGCTGGGCTGGAAGAAGCACAAGCTGGAATCAAGTTTGCTGGAAGAAATATCAATAATCTCAGATATGCAGATGACACCACCCTTATGGCAGAAAGTGAAGAGGAAAAAAGAGCCTCTTGATGAAAGTGAAAGAGGAGAGTGAAAAAGTTGGCTTAAAGCTCAACATTCAGAAAACTAAGATCATGGCACCTGGTCCCAACAATTCATGGCAAATAGATGGGGAAATAGTGGACACAGTGGCTGACTTTATTTTTCTGGGCTCCAAAATCACTGCAGATGGTGACTGCAGTCATGAAATTAAAAGACGCTTGGTCCTTGGAAGGAAAGTTATGACCAACCTAGACAGCATATTAAAAAGCTGAGACATTACTTTGCCAACAAAGGTCTGTCTAGTCAAGGCTATGGCTTTTCCAGTGGTCATGTATGGATGTGAAAGTTGGACTATAAAGAAGGCTGAGTACTGAAGAATTGATGCTTTTTAACTGTGGTGTTGGAGAAGACTCTTGAGAGTCCCTTGGACTGCAAGGAGATCCAACCAGTCCATCTTAAAGGAAATCAGTCCTAGGTGTTCATTGGAAGGACCGATGTTGAAGCTGAAATTCCAATACTTTGGCCACCTGATGCAAAGAGCTGACTCATTGGAAAAGACCTAATGCTGGGAAAGATTGAGGGCAGGAGGAGAAGGGGATGACAGAGGATGAGATGGTTGGATGGCATCACCAACTCGATGGACATGGATTTGGGTGGACTCTGGGAGTTGGTGATGGATAGGGAGGCCTGGCATGCTGCGGTTCATGGTGTCACAAAGAGTTGGACACGACTGAGCGCTTAACTGAACTGAACTGATGCTTCCCTGATAACTCAGTTGGTAAAGAATCCACCTGCAATGCAGGAGAATCTGATTGGATTCCTGGGTCAGGAAGATCCACTGGAGAAGGGATAGGCTCACCACCCCAGTACTCTGGCCTGAAGAATTCCATGACTGTATAGTCCATGGGGTCACAAAGAGTCGGACATGATAGCAACTTTCACTTCACTTCACTTTACAATAATTTCATGGACTAACCAATAATCATATTAAACTGTAAGTCAGCATGAGTTAAAAATTATGCAAAACATTGTTTCAGCTTTTGTATGCAATCCCAGTTTCATTACCAGCTTACTGACACCAACTAGATAACCATTCAGTTTATGTCTCTATTCTTTCTCATTAAGTTTACATTCTTCAAAGTCCAAGAAAAAATGAAATCAATACTATTAATAAGTTATAAATCAATAAAATAAAATTACTAGAAAATCCCTAGATATTTGGAAATTTAAAAAAGTATTTCTACAATAATATATAGGTCAAAGAATGAATTACAATAAAAATAAGAAAGTATTTTGAACTGAATGACAACAAAACATCACTTATTAAAACTCTGAACTCCAGTGAAAGCTATGATTAGAAAAAAATACACAACCTTATATTAGAAATGGTGAATGGCCAAAAATTAATGTTAAGCATTTGCTTTAAGTAACTTGGGAAAGGACATCTAAAGAAAATAGAGGAAAATAAATTATAAATATAAACCCCCAAATTATTAAGACAGAAAACAAACACACATTATAGAGCCCTAACAAAACTAAAAAATTATTATTTGAAAAGACTAAAATATTGATAAGCACTGGATAAGCTGAAAAATAATATAAAACTAAGGAGACAGCCAGTCCATTCTAAAGGAGATCAGCCCTGGGTGTTCTTTGGAAGGAATGATGCTAAAGCTGAAACTCCAGTACTTTGGTCACCTCTTGCGAAGAGTTGACTCATTGGAAAAGACTCTGATGCTGGGAGGGATTGGGGGCAGGAGGAGAAGGGGACAACAGAGGATGAGATGGCTGGATGGCATCACCAACTCGATGCACATGAGTTTGGGTGAACTCCAGGAGTTGGTGATGGACAGGAAGGCCTGGAATGCTGCGATTCATGGGGTCGCAAAGAGTTGGACACGACTGAGTGACTGAACTGAACTGAAGGAGACATCAATACAGTATACCAACACATATATATGGAATTTAGAAAGATGGTAACAATAACCCTGTATACGAGACAGCAAAAGAGACACTGATGTATAGAACAGTCTTTTGGACTCTGTGGGAGAGGGAGAGGGTGGGATGATTTGGGAGAATGGCATTGAAATAAGTATAATATCATATATGAAATGAGTCACCAGTCCAGGTTCGAAGCACGATACTGGATGCTTGGGGCTGGTGCACTGGAACGACCCAGAGGGATGGTATGGGGAGGGAGGAGGGAGGAGGGTTCAGGATGGGGAACACATGTATACCTGTGGCAGATTCATTTTGATATATGGCAAAACCAATACAATATTGTAAAGTTAAATAAAATAAAATTTTAAAAAAGGAGACATAACAATCAATAAGAGGAATGGAAAAGGAAACATAATGAAAAATCTTACACATAATTAAAAAAATAATTTACAATAATAAAAAACAAAGCATAATAAATTTCACTAAAATGTGCAAGATCTCACATTTCACTAAAATGTGCAAAGATACACATAAACTATAATAGAGAGAAAATGCAAAACACTATAATAATAAGTAAAACCATGGATTGAAAGGTTCAATACTATAAAATGTCTATTCTCCTCAAATTGATTGGTAGATTCAGTGCAGTCTCAACCAAAATCTCTACTTTTCCCCCCCAGAACTTAAAAAGCTTATTCTAAAATTTATATAGAATTACTAAGATTTAAGACTATCAGGACAGTCTGAAGTACAAGAAAAATATGGAAAAACTTGCTCTACCAAATATTGTGTTTTTCTTTTTTATAAAACTAGTATATTTAAGACAGTTGTTGGTAGAAGGATAGACATGTAGAGAAATGAAGCAGAATTAGAGTGATTAACAGATAAAGATGGACACAGTATATAACAATGGTAAGTTTTCAGAGCAGTTGGAAAATTATAGGTATTTAATAAGCAATGGTGGATTAATCAGATGCAAGCTAAAAAAGGTAAAGCAAATTTGACTTCTACCTCACACTCTACACTGAGTGGACTGAAACTCTAAATATGAAAGTGAAATCAATAAGTCCACTATAGAATAATAGAAAAGTGCCTTCTTTTTGGAAGAGTTAAGAAACTATTTCTTTAACAGAATGCAAAAGATAGCTAACCATAAAGGAAAATAGTCATAAGCTAGAGTACTTTGAAACTAAGAAATTCTGTTTATTTAAAGACGTAAATAATATAGTGAAAAGGCAAGCCAGAGTGTGGGATAAGATATCTACAATGCATATAATAAAAAGTGCCTGTTTTCTGAAGCTATAAACTATAAATCAGTAAGAAAAATAGAAAGTTTAGGGAGGAGCTAAGACGGCGGAGGAGTAGGACAATTCATCAAAAGAACATTTAAACGCCAAGTAAATTCCACAAAACAACTTCTGAATGCCGGCAGAGAACATCAGGCACCCAGAAAAGCAACCCAAGTCTTCGAAAGGAGAGAGAAGAAATACAGCTCCACCCACCAGAACACTGACACAAGCTTCCCTAACCAAGAAACCTTGACAAGCCACCTGTACAAACCCACACACAGTGAGGAAACGCCACAATAAAGAGAACTCCACAAACTGCCAGAATACAGAAAGGACACCCCAAACTCAGCAATTTAAGCAAGATGAAGAGACAGAGGAATACCCAGCAGATAAAGGAACAGGATATATGCCCACCAAACCAAACAAAAGAGGAAGAGATAGGGAATCTACCTGATAAAGAATTCCAAATAATGATAGTGAAATTGATCCAAAATCTTGAAATCAAAATGGAATCACAGATAAATAGCCTGGAGACAAAGATTGAGAAGATGCAAGAAAGGTTTAACAAGGACCTAGAAGAAATAAAAGAGAGTCAATATATAATGAATAATGCAATAAATGAAATTAAAAACACTCTGGAGGCAACAAATAGTAGAATAACAGAGGCAGAAGATAGGATTAGTGAATTAGAAGATAGAATGGTAGAAATAAATGAATCAGAGAGGAAAAAAGAAAAACGAATTAAAAGAAATGAGGACAATCTCAGAGACCTCCAGGACAATATTAAACACTACAACATTCGAATCATAGGGGTCCCAGAAGAAGAAGACAAAAAGAAAGACCATGAGAAAATACTTGAAGAGATAATAGTTGAAAACTTCCCTAAAATGGGGAAGGAAATAATCACCCAAGTCCAAGAAACCCAGAGAGTCCCAAACAGGATAAACCCAAGGTGAAACACCCCAAGACATATTAATCAAATTAACAAAGATCAAACACAAAGAACAAATATTAAAAGCAGCAAGGGAAAAACAACAAATAACACACAAGGGAATTCCCATAAGGATAACAGCTGATCTTTCAATAGAAACTCTTCAAGCCAGGAGGGAATGGCAAGACATACTTAAAGTGATGAAAGAAAATAACCTACAGCCCAGATTATTGTACCCAGCAAGGATCTCATTCAAATATGAAGGAGAAATCAAAAGCTTTTCAGACAAGCAAAAGCTGAGAGAGTTCAGCACCACCAAACCAGCTCTCCAACAAATACTAAAGGATATTCTCTAGACAGGAAACACAAAAACGGTGTATAAACTCTAACCCAAAACAATAAAGTAAATGGCAACGGGATCATACTTATCAGTAATTACCTTAAACGTAAATGGGTTGAATGCCCCAACCAAAAGACAAAGACTGGCTGAATGGATACAAAAACAAGACCCCTACATATGTTGTCTACAAGAGACCCACCTCAAAACAGGGGACACATACAGACTGAAAGTGAAGGGCTGGAAAAAGATTTTCCATGCAAATAGGGACCAAAAGAAAGCAGGAGTAGCAATACTCATATCAGATAAAATAGACTTTAAAACAAAGGCAGTGAAAAGAGACAAAGATGGGCACTACATAATGATCAAAGGATCAATCCAAGAAGAAGATACAACAATTATAAATATATATGCACCCAACACGGGAGCACCGCAATATGTAAGACAAATGCTAACAAGTATGAAAGGAGAAATTAACAATAACACAGTAATAGTGGGAGACTTTAATACCCCACTCACACCTATGGAGAGATCAACTAAACAGAAAATTAACAAAGAAACACAAACTTTAAACGATACAATAGACCAGTTAGACCTAATTGATATCTATAGGACATTTCATCCCAAAACAATGAATTTCACCTTTTTCTCAAGAGCACACGGAACCTTCTCCAGGATAGATCACATCCTGGGCCATAAATCTAGCCTTGGTAAATTCAAAAAAATTGAAATCATTCCAAGCATCTTTTCTGACCACAATGCAGTAGATTAGATCTCAATTACAGGAGAAAAACTATTAAAAATGCCAACATATGGAGGCTGAACAACACACTGCTGAATAACCAACAAATCACAGAAGAAATCAAAAAATAAATCAAAATTTGCATTGAAACAAATGAAAATGAAAACACAACAACCCCAAACCTGTGGGATACTTTAAAAGAAGTCCTAAGGGGAAAGTTCATAGCAATACAGGCATACCTCAAGAAACAAGAAAAAAGTCAAATAAATAACCTAACTCTACACCTAAAGCAACTAGAAAAGGAAGAAATGAAGAACCCCAGGGTTAGTAGAAGGAAAGAAATCTTAAAAATTAGGGCAGAAATAAATGCAAAAGATACAAAAGAGACCATAGCAAAAATCAACAAAGCCAAAAGCTGGTTCTTTGAAAGGATAAATAAAATTGACAGACCATTAGCCAGACTCATCAAGAAACAAAGGGAGAAAAATCAAATCAATAAAATTAGAAATGAAAATGGAGAGATCACAACAGACAACACAGAAATACAAAGGATCATAAGAGACTACTATCAACAATTATATGCCAATAAAATGGACAACGTGGAAGAAATGGACAAATTCTTAGAAAAGTACAACTTTCCAAAACTGGACCAGGAAGAAATAGAAAATCTTAACAGACCCATCACAAGCAAGGAAATTGAAACTGTAATCAAAAATCTTCCAGCAAACAAAAGCCCAAGTCCAGACGGCTTCACAGCTGAATTCTACCAAAAATTTAGAGAAGAGCTAACACCTATCCTGCTCAAACTCTTCCAAAAAATTGCAGAGGAAGGTAAACTTCCAAACTCATTCTATGAGGCCACCATCACCCTAATACCAAACCTGACAAAGATCCCACAAAAAAAGAAAACTACAGGCCAATATCACTGATGAACATAGATGCAAAAATCCTTAACAAAATTCTAGCAATCAGAATCCAACAACACATTAAAAAGATCATACACCATGACCAAGTGGGCTTTATCCCAGGGATGCAAGGATTCTTCAATATCTGCAAATCAATCAATGTAATACACCACATTAACAAATTGAAAAATAAAAACCATATGATTATCTCAATAGATGCAGAGAAAGCCTTTGACAAACTTCAACATCCATTTATGATAAGAACTCTCCAGAAAGCAGGAATAGAAGGAACATACCTCAACATAATAAAAGCCATATATGACAAACCCACAGCAAACATTATCCTCAATGGTGAAAAATTGAAAGCATTTCCTCTAAAGTCAGGAACAAGACAAGGGTGCCCACTTTCACCATTACTATTCAACATAGTTTTGGAAGTTTTGGCCACAGCAATCAGAGCAGAAAAAGAAATAAAAGGAATCCAAATTGGAAAAGAAGAAGTAAAACTCTCACTGTTTGCAGATGACATGATCCTCTACATAGAAAACCCAAAAGACTCCACCAGAAAATTACTAGAACTAGTCAATGATTATAGTAAAGTTGCAGGATATAAAATCAACACACAGAAATCCCTTGCATTCCTACACACTAATAATGAGAAAACAGAAAGACAAATTAAGGAAACAATTCCATTCACCATTGCAACGGAAAGAATAAAATACTTAGGAATATATCTACCTAAAGAAACTAAAGACCTATATATAGACAACTATAAAACACTGGTGAAAGAAATCAAAGAGGACACTAATAGATGGAGAAATGTACCATGTTCATGGATGGGAAGAATCAATATAGTGAAAATGAGTATACTACCCAAAGCAATTTATAGATTCAGTGCAATCCCTATCAAGCTACCAACAGTATTCTTCACAGAGCTAGAACAAATAATTTCACAATTTGTATGGAAATACAAAAAACCTCGAATAGCCAAAGCTATCTTGAGAAAGAAGAATGGAACTGGAGGAATCAACCTACCTGACTTCAGGCTATACTACAAAGTCACAGTTATCAAGACAGTATGGTACTGGCACAAAGACAGAAATATTGATCAATGGAACAAAATAGAAAGCCCAGAGAGAAATCCACGCACATATGGACACCTTATCTTTGACAAAGGAGGCAAGAATATACAATGGATTAAAGACAATCTCTTTAACAAGTGGTGCTGGGAAATCTGGTCAACCACTTGTAAAAGAATGAAACTAGAACACTTTCTAACACCATACACAAAAATAAACTCAAAATGGATTAAAGATCTAAACGTAAGACCAGAAACTATAAAACTCCTAGAGGAGAACATAGGCAAAACACTCTCTGACATACATCACAGCAGGATCCTCTATGACCCACCTCCCAGAATATTGGAAATAAAAGCAAAAATACACAAATGGGACCTAATTAAACTTAAAAGCTTCTGCACAACAAAGGAAACTATTAGCAAGGTGAAATGGCAACCTTCAGAATGGGAGAAAATAATAGCAAATGAAGCAACTGACAAACAACTAATCTCAAAAATATACAAGCAACTCCTACAGCTCAACCCCAGAAAAATAAAGGACCCAATCAAAAAATGGGCCAAAGAACTAAATAGACATTTCTCCAAAGAAGACATACAGATGGTTAACAAACACATGAAAAGATGCTCAACATCACTCATTACCAGAGAAATGCAAATCAAAACCACAATGAGGTACCATTTCACACCAGTCAGAATGGCTGTGATCCAAAAGTCTACAAGCAATAAATGCTGGAGAGGGTGTGGAGAAAAGGGAACCCTCTTCCACTGTTGGTGGGAATGCAAACTAGTAGAGCCACTATGGAGAACAGTGTGGAGATTCCTTAAAAAACTGGAAATAGAACTGCCTTATGATCCAGCAATCCCACTGCTGGACATACACACTGAGGAAACCAGAAGGGAAAGAGACACGTGTACCCCAATGTTCATCGCAGCACTGTTTATAATAGCCAGGACATGGAAGCAACCTAGATGTCCATCAGCAGATAAATGGATAAGAAAGCGGTGGTACATATACACAATGGAGTATTACTCAGCCATTAAAAAGAATACATTTGAATCAGTTCTAATGAGATGGAGCCTAATATATAGGGTGAAGTAAGCCAGAAAGAAAAACACCAACACAGTATACTAACACATATATATGGAATTTAGAAAGATGGTGACAATAACCCTGTATACAAGACAGCAAAAGAGACACTGATGTATAGAACAGTCTTTTGGACTCTGAGGGAGAGGGAGCGGGTGGGATGATTTGCGAGAATGGCATTGAAATACATATAATATCATATATGGAACGAGTCGCCAGTCCAGGTTCGATGTACGATACTGGATGCTTGGGGCTGGTGCACTGGGACGACCCAGAGGGAGGATATGGGGAGGGAGGAGGGAGGAGGGTTCAGGATGGGGAACACAGGTATACCTGTGGCAGATTCATTTCGATATTTGGCAAAACTAATACAATATTGTAAAGTTTAAAAATAAAATAAAATAAAAAAAAAAGAAAGTTTAAAAAATTTGGCCATAACAAATAAATGGGCTCTTCAAAGGAAAGTTTATAAATATGCCCAAGGAACATTTCACATGTTGCTTAATCTCACTGATACCTAGTTAACAACAACCAAAAAAAAGTAAGTTAATCAAGAAGATATGATTACATCACTACCAGAAGAGTTAAAAATTGCATTAATATATGTACATTTGACTATGCCAAAGCCTTTGACTGTGTGAATCACAACAAACTGTGGAAAATTCTTAAAGAGATGGGAATACCAGGCCACCTTACATGCCTCCTGAAATTAAAACCAGACATGGAACAACAGACTGGTTCCAAATAGGGAAAGGAGTACATCAAGGCTGTATATCATCACCCTTCTTATTTAACTTATATTCAGAGTACATCATGAGAAATGCCAGGCTGGATGAAGCACAAGCTGGAATCAAGATTGCTGGGAGAAATATCAATAACCTCAGATATGCAGATGATGCCATACTTATGGTAGAAAGCGAAGAAGAACTTAAGAGCCCTTGATGAAAAGTGAAAGAGGAGAGTGAAAAAGTTGGCTTAAAGCTCAACATTCAGAAAACTAAGATCATGGCATTTGGTCCCATCACTTCATGCAAATAGATGGGGAAACAATGGAAAGAGTGACACACTTTATTTTGGGGGATGCAAAATCACTATAGATGTTGACTGTGGCCATGAAAATAAAAGACGCTTGCTCCTTGGAAGGAAAGTTATGACCAACCTAGACAGCATATGAAAAAGCAGAGACATTATTTTGCCAACTAAGGTCCCTCTAGTCAAAGCTATGGTTTTTCCAGTAGTCATGGATGGATGTGATAGTTGGACTATAAAGAAAGCTGAGCACTGAAGAACTGGTGCTTTTGAACTGTGGTGTTGGAAAAGACTCTTGAGAGTCCCTTGGACTGCAAGGAGATCCAACCAGTCCATCCTAAAGGAAATCAGTCCTGAATATTCATTGGAAGAACTGATGCTGAAGCTGAAACTCTAATACTTTAGCCTCCTGATTCGAAGAACTGACTCATTGGAAAAGACCCTGATGCTGGGAAAGATTGAAGGCAAGAGAAGAAGGGGACGACAGAGTATGAGATGGTTGGATGGCATTACCGATTTGATGTGCATGAGTTTGAGCAATCTCCAGGAGGTGGTGATGGACAGGAAAACCTGGCATGCTGCAGTCCATGAGGTTGCAAAGAATTGTACACGACTGAGCAACTGAACTGAAAGAACTGATATAAGTGGAATATGAAAATATGGCACAGATGAACCTATTTGCAGAACAGGGATAAAGACTCAGATGTAGAGAACAGATGTGTGCACAGAGGGAGGAAGGAGCAGGTGGGACAAACTGAGAAAATAGCATTGACATATATATACTACCATGTGTAAAACTGGCTTTCCTGGTGGCTCAGACAGTGAAGAATCTGCCTGCAATGTGGGAGACCTGGGTTCAATCACTGGGTTGGGAAGATCCTCTGGAGGAGAGCATGGCAACCCACTCCAGTATTCTTGCCTGGGGAATCTCCATGGACAGAGAAACCTGGCAGGTTACAGTCCATGAGGCTGCAAAGAATAGGATACAACTGAGCAACTAGCAGCAGCAGCAGCATGTACAAAACAGATAGCTGGTGGGAAGCTGCTGCACAGCACAGGGAGTTCAGCTTTGTGCTCTGTGATGACCTAGAGGGCTGGTGTGGGGGTAGGAGACTCAAGAAGGAGGAAATACATGTATACATATAGCTGATTCACTTTCCTGTACAGCAGAAACTAACACAACATTGTGAAGCAATTGCACTTCAAAAAAAAAAAAAAAATAGTGTTACTAATAATGCCATGTGGTGATAAATATACGGACCACCATAGCTCCACACACTGCTCATATGTTTACAGATTGTAGCTACTTTTGAAAACTATACGGTATCACTTACTGAATTGAACAGATACTCTATGATCCTTGCAAATCAACAATTAAGAGCTTTACATGGTCAAAGAAAAGAAATTCCCCAAAGTAGATGAAACTATGATATGTTCAGTACTGGGACATCTGTGAAAAGAGTTCTCATTACCAGGTAAGAGTGGGGACAGAAAGGAGAAATTTCCTAGTTTCACTTAATAATGGAAGACAATTCTAAGCAATGGGTGTGAAAGATTCATGAATAGCATAGAACTAACATTAAAGCATCAAATATCAATTTATTTTTTGGTCACTACCTGCTTTATCATAAACTTTGAATAAATATTAGCTATTATTTCTGTTATTAATAAACAGGTATTAATGAAAGAGACCTCAGTTTTGAGGCTTTGGGGATTTTAATGCTAAAACCTTAAAGCAGTCATTTATTTTATTTTAAAGCATCAAATATCAATTTGACAGAAAATTCCTACTGACTTTCAACAGAGGCTGCAAAGCCTTCAGCAGCATTTGACTCAACTGATGACAAAATAAAACTGTAAGTTTAGAAAATAAGAAATACTCGCAAAACTTTCTCTGACATAGCACAGAAATACATTGAAAATGCCCAATCTGATTGGATCACACATCATTTGTGCCTTAATAAGTCTAGAGGATGAGATGGCTGGATGGCATCACTCACTCGATGGACGTGAGTCTGAGTGAACTCTGGGAGTTGGTGATGGACAGGGAGGCCTGGCGTGCTGCGATTCATGGGGTCGCAAAGAGTGGACACGACTGATCGACTGAACTGAACTGAACTGAAGTCTAAAGTAGTACCAGACATAAGTCTAATGAAAATTGTGTCTTAAAGAGGCATACTGTCAGTTTTTTTTTCCTTTCTAAGTCTTCCATAAAATAATTCTGCACATTACGAACATTGGCATCTGAGATTTGATGATGTTCCATGATGTTGCTTCTGTGTGTTAATTCTCATATATATTCATAGAACAAAGAAAAAGACAAAATATAGATGCAGAAAAATATTAGAAGTGTTTTAAGAATTTCATTTTAACATATGACTTTTCTATGTTTCTACACTTTAAATATTTTAATACTGGGCATGCTTTAAAAAGTCTAAAATCTGACCAGTGCTAAGGAGCAATACTTTGGCCACCTGATGCAAAGAGCTGACTCATTTGTAAAGACCCTGATGCTGGGAAAGATTGAGGGCGGGAGGAGAAGGGGTTGACGGAGGATGAGATGATTGGATGGCATCACCGACTCAATGGATATGAGTTTGAGTAAACTCCAGGAGTTGGTGATGGACAGGGAGGCCTGGTGTGCTGCAGTCCATGGAGTCACAAAGAGTCAGATACGACTGAGCGATTGAACTGAACTGAACTGAAGGAGCATGAAGGAGACTTGCTTGTAAAGAAATCTGTGATGCCTTAAATGTCTAAAGCCACTATTCCCAACAAATTGGTTCAAAAATGATTAGGTTATAGAATTTCTGCCACAGAATTTCTGATTCTTCATCTCAGTTAGAATTCTGAAATTTGTTTTTAAAGAAATCCACAGGTGATACTGATGCAAACTTAGGTTGGGGCACTATTACTGAATAGCTCACTAAATGATTTTCCATAACGAGAGAAGTACTTATGTCAAATTAAGAAGCAATTACCCACAATAGCCACAACTTATTGAACATCTCCTAGACAGCCACTAGAGTCATTAAGTTTATAGAAATAATGAGGCAGATATTAAAACACTGTTTCTATAGATATGTACTCTTAATCTCCATGTATCTCTATGTTTAGGCCAATGAATTTGTATAGCAGAGGTCATAAGTTAATAATGAACTCTATGTTGTACTCAAAAGTCAATAATAAGCCCATGTACTCTATTTCTTTTTCTTTTCATGTTCTGTATTCAGGCTAAGTCTGACTTTGCAAAACAAAACAAAGACAAGAGGTATTATCGATTCTCTGTGAATTTTTTCTCATACATCAAGCTTATTAAATAACGGGAAATATCATGTAGGCTACTCAGATAACTTTGAATATAAGGAAGGGCATTTCATTCCTTCACTGTAGTAGGCAACAGTTAAAAAAAAATACTGAACAAAAGCAAAGCAAATTTCTAAAATCAGTCTGGTAATTTTTTTTCTACCACATTTTCTTATCAAACATCAATTTTTAAAATATTCCATGCTTTGTACAGCAATGACACCAAGGAAATATGGATATTAAGCATAGTGTTTAAGCCACAAAAATAAGACTTGACTATAGAATATACTCTAAGGCTTGTTTTGAGCAGACTTTCAGTAGAGTAGAAGATAGCTTATGTTTTCACTGAGATAAACTTTAAGAACAGTGTCCTGAGACAAGATAAATATATAGACAAACAAAAGTGAAAAAATAGTTTGCTACAGTTATTTAATAACTTTGTTGGAAATTACGTCCCTTTGCAACATGAGAAATTTACCAAGAAATCATGTAGGGTTTAAAAAGCTTTTTTGATTATTTTATTTAGTAATATGAAAATGTAGTAGGGTTCCAGTTCTATTTATTTTTACTTCATTTGCTCAATGAAGAACAAATATAACAAATTCTCACATTAAGAAACATCAATGAATGAACTCACTTGAATGCTGATAAACATGTGTATGCTGATAAATAATTTGTTATTATAGAATTTAAGGTGAGCTGGACAGAAGTGTTTTTTTTTACTAGTAGTAAATAATAATTTTGATTATACAATAAATAAAGTCAATGAAATTTCAAAATAAACTGTTTTTAAAAGTTGATCTGAGCTTATAAATAAAAGCTGCTGCTGCTGCTGCTAAGTTGCTTCAGTCGTGTCCGACTCTGCGCGACCCCATAGACGGCAGCCCACCAGGCTCCTCCGTCCCTGGGATCCTCCAGGCAAGAACACTGGAGTGAGTTGCCATTTCCTTCTCCAATGCAGGAAAGTGAAAAGTGAAAGTGAAGTCACTCAGTCGTGTCTGACTCTTTGCGACCCCATGGACTGCAGCCCACCAGGCTCCTCCGTCCATGGGATTTTCCAGGCAAGAGTGCTGGAGTGGGGTGCCATTGCCTTCTCCGTAGTAAAAGCTACTAATTATCAATTTGTTTCATGTATTCACTTCAACAGGACCAGCAGGACTTCCAACTGGAAACAGCTGCTGTGTGTGAGAGAGACGGTGGGTGGAGAGTATTGATACAGAAATGCCTAAGGCATGGAGTCTTGCTGTGAGTTATCATGTTGGTGAACCTAAGTGCCACTTCCTTCATTGTTTCTTACCGATGCTCTCTTTGCTTTGCTCTGAAGGATTTCTCCCTCAGGAGCAGTATGTTCTTTAACAATAATTAAAACATAGAAGAGGTGAGATTTTTGAAATGAAAATTATCTTACTTCCCTACTTTTATATCTGATTTCAAAATTTCCAACAAAACTCAGAATTTCCAAGGTCACACCTATACCCTAGCAAAGTACAACACACTTCTCTAAATCCTTCCTTGGCAGCTCAGATGGTTAAGAATCTGTCTGCAGTGTGGGAGACCTGGGTTCCATTCCTGGGCTGGGAAGATCCCCTAGAGGGAGGAATGACAACCCATATCAGTATTCTTGCCTGGAGAATTCCACAGAGGATTCTGGTGGGCTACAGTCCATGGTGTTGTAAAGAATCAGACACAACTGTGTGACTAGCACTTTCTCTAAATCCTACACTGGGTTTATGGCGCTTTATTTAGAGTCTTCACCAACACAGGCAATTTGAATCATCCATTTATTTGGCTGCCCAGTAGTTTTTAAATCCCAGGACAATTTTCTGTAGAAGGATTTTAGTTGGATGAGAATTTCTCCTTAATATGTCAACCAGAAGAAGGGATAATTGTGATGGAGGAGGTGGGAAAGGAGATCCTGTGTGGTACCTTTACTGGAAATACCTGGCTAGACAGCACATATTTGAGGTTCAGGAAATTGACTTTCTTAAATCACCCATGCAGTACCCTTGGAAAGCCTCTGTGTATTCTCAAGAATTCAAGTTTTAAGATCATTGATTTAGAAAATTTCAATAATTTGCAAAAGGCCACACAGATTAACTTGTAGTTCAAAATTCCTGACTTTAATAATTAAGTTCTTAACCACTGGACTATACAGTCCATTTGTCTTTATTAAAATAAATTCTATGCAGAAAGAAATTCCCAGAAGTCTTTAGTATTTGCAAGTACTGGACTGTCTCATTTACATCTCTCACTGTATACTGATACTATTTTAATAGCCTTGATCTGTAACTACATCTTTTTACAGGGATGTTTTTCACAAAGTTTTAATTTCTGGAAATTGAATTTCAGCCTTGGAAGATAGTATATCAGTTGGAAATATCAAATAAACTTTCTGTATTTCAATTTAGGAAATTTTATAGTAGTGATGTAATGATATTTAAAAGCAATTTTTGTGTGTGTGTTCAGATTTTATAGTTTGGCTGTACTAAGCTTCTCTAGTTTTTTGTTCTACTTTTACATTAATACAATGCTACAACATTATTATAAGATAAACATTTCAGCTTCATTCATTAAGAAAACCTCACAATTTTGTTCTAGAAACATTAATCATAGTAATTGTACTAAATTAATACTGTACATTCAAAATAATCTGTTTGCCTCTGCCAGCTGGAAATGTATTTCTCACTGGGGAATAACATACAACCACTATAGAGAGACCAAGCTGATGTTCTTCTTCCAGAGTGTTTTGTTTTGCACTGTTGAGGGAGGTTATAATATACTTCTTGTATTTTCTCAAAATATTGTGGCTTACCACCCATACATTGCTTTGAGGTATCAATAACATTGCACTTGCCTTGAAAGTCCAGAAAAGGAGGGCAAGAGTGAGGGAAAGTGAAAACATGGAAGGGAGAAAGGGAGGACAGAGAAAAAGAAGGAAGGAAAGAAGGAAAAGAAGAAAAGAAGTGAGACATAGAAAAGAAGTTTAGACTTGGGAGGAAGCTTAGATATCAACGAGGTTAATTATTTCACATTTGGATCAGCATATCATCATTCAGGGCAAATTTAGGACTAAAATGCATATTTTTTATTAAATATCAGAGAAAAATGAATCAATTTTTCATTAAATAAGATTAGATGAGAAAGAAATGTATTGCTATTAAGCTTGTTTGTAAAGAATTAGTTAATATGATAAATTATGTAATTTCAGTTGAGCAACAAGAGACGTGAAGACAGTTGTGTAGGTCTATAGGCTGGAGTATAACTGAGATTGACGAACTCGTGCAATGAGTTATTTGAACAAATGAGCTGGAAGAACAGGAAGAAAAATTTCCCCAAGATATACTTTCTTTATTGTGAAATAGTGTCTTTTAAAAAAAATCATGTTTGGATGGCTTTCTGGCTTCCTTGTATTTTATTTTGCTGTTTCCCCCTCCCCCCCCCAGTTATTGTGAATAATTCTACAGTTGTGAAATAAACAATGAAAATCTGAGAGCGCTGGGGCCTGCAGTGCATATTTTGGATAGTTAGTGATGTCAAAGGAAGAGCTGTGGTGTCCTGTTTCTGCTCAATTGGGTGATCCACATAATTAGCTCAAATCCTAACCTGGAAATTATTTTTCCCATCCCAAAGGGAGTAGGATATAAATGTCCCACCTACCAGTGTAGAACTTTGAACACAGATATCACCTGCGTCCTGAGAAAGTTGTATGCAGGTCAAGAAGCAACAGTTAGAACCAGACATGGAACAACGACTGGTTCCAAATTGGGAAAGGAGTATGTCAAGGCTGTATATTGTCACCTTGCTTATTTAATTTATATGCAGAGTACATCATGAGAAATGCCAGGCTGGATGAAGTACAAGCTGGAATCAAGATTGCCAGGAGAAATATCAATAACCTCAGATATGAAGATGACACCACCCTTATGGCAGAAAGCAAAGAGGAACTGAAGAGCTTCTTCATGAAGGTGAAAGAGGAGAGTGAAAAAGCTGATTTAAAATTCAACATTCAAAAAACAAAGATCATGGCTTCCGGTCTCATCACTTCATGGCAAATAGATGGGAAACAATGGAAACAGTGACAAACTCTTGGGCTACAAAATCACCGCAGATGGTGACTGCAGCCACGAAATTAAAAGATGCTTGCTCCTTGGAAGAAAAGCCATGACCAAGCATATTAAATGCAGAATCATTACTTTGGCTACAAATATCTGTTTCGTCAAATCTATGTTTTTTCCGGTGGTCATGTATGGATGTGACAGTTGGACCAGAAAGAAGGCTGAGCACCAAAGAATTGATGCTTTTGAACTGTGGTGTTGGAGAAAACTCTTGAGAGTCTTCTCCAACACGACAGAGTCCAAAGTCCCTTGGACTGCACGGATATTAAACCAGTCAGTCCTAAAGGAAATAAGTCCTGAATATTCATTGGAAAGACTGATGCTGAAGCTCCGATACTTTGGCCACCTGAGGTGAAGAGCCAACTCATTGGAAAAGACCCTGATGCTGGGAAAGGTTGAAAGCAGGAGGAGAAAGGGACGACAGAGGATGAGATGGTTGGATAGCATTACCGACTTAATGGACATGATTTTGAGCAAGCTCCAGGAGATGATAAAGGACAGGGAAGCCTGGTTTGCTGCAGTCCATGAGGTCACAAAGAGTGACACGACTGAGGGACTGAACAACACCAACAACAAAAGCAGAGATAGTTGCTCTACTGGGTAGGTATAAAAAGAAGTCTTTTCTGGAAACAAATAGCTCATGATAAGTATTTTGCAGAGTTTATTACAGGCAAGGAATTCTCCCTGGGAATATCACTACTAAGACCTCACACTACTATAAATAATCAGAGTATAAGCTTTGTGCATATAAAGTAAGTCCTTACTATTTGCAAAGGGTCTTCAAGCTCTTCAACCATCTGGAGTCACTGTCTCTTTTAATATGACTTTACCTCCAATTCCGTATTTTTTGGGCGGCTCTTACCAAAATTTTATGAATAATCAAGGGAATGCTTATGTTTCAAGTCAGAACATACTTCATTCTTCTTCCCACTCTTCTAGAAGATTTATTCCTGCTAAACATGGTATCACTTTTTCTGTCTTCCAAAGAACCACTAAAAAGTTTGTAGGTAGCAATCATTATTGTGAATTTTCTTGGGATGTAGCCTCTTGAAGAATGGCACACAAATGATTTAAAATCAAATCAAATATTACACATTTTTATTCAGGTTTTATCACAACTGGAAATTCCACACAATTTTATTCTCTTCAGTGTCAAAGCAAATCTGTATCAGCCAGAGTTAAATACTCAAGAAAGACTTAACTACTGCAGTAGGAGAATGAAGCCTGCTCCACTGAAACAGAAGGTGGGAGAGTGTTTAGGCACTAGGTGGAGCTAGTGAGAAAGTCCCAGAGGTCTTAAGAAAGAAAGCTGGTCAACGTGAGCAGGCAACTTGTTTTTATTAATCTACTGATGTGGTGGTGCAGTTGGTAAAGAATCCTCCTGTCAATACAGGAGACACAAAAGATATGGGTTTGATCCCTGGATCAGGAAGATCCCACGGAGAAGGAAATGGCAACCCACTCCAGTATTCTTGCCTGAAAAATTCCATGGACAGAGGAGTCTGGCAGGCTACAGTCCATGGGGTTGCAAAGAGCCAAACATAACTGAACACACACACACTGATTGCACTACTCAAAGTTAGACTCTTACATCCCATAAAGACTGAGGTTGACTACTTTTCTTAATGATTGCATTTTAAAGGCTTCCGCTTCAGGTCCATAAGATATTCCTAATTGTTAAAAAGGGAAGAGGATGGGAGAAGATATACATTTGAAAGGGGAAGAGAAAGAATTTATAAAGTAAAATGCCTAAGAAAAGAGAGAAGTTAGTGAACTAAAGTCAAATAGAAGGCTGTCTAAAATTTAGTCAAGGCAGGGAGAACGTTAAAGACATTTTGACAGTCGTTATCCTAGCCTCAACATTGTTGCTCAGCCGTTTTTCCTTTTCACATTTTCCACATTCCTCCAACTTCTTTCTTTCATATGCACTACTATTCAGTTCAGTTCAGTTCAGTCACTCATTCTTGTCCGACTCTTTGCAACCCCAGGCACTGCATGGGGCCTCCCTGTCCATCACCAACTCCCAGAGTTTACTCAAACTCACGTCCATTGAGTTGGTGATGCCATCCAACCATCTCATTCTCTGTCGTCCCCTTCTCCTCTTGCTTTCAATCTGCAGTAGGAGAATGAAGCCTGCTCCACTGAAACAGAAGGTGGTTCTGTCTTTCTCAGCAACAGGGTCTTTTCAAATGAGTCAGCTCTTTGCATGAGGTGGCCAAAGTACTGGAGTTTCAGCTTCAGCATCATTCCTTCCAAAGAAATCCCAGGGCTGATCTCCTTCAGAATGGACTAGTTGGATCTCCTTGCAGTCCAAGGGACTCTCAAGAGTCTTCTCCAACACCACAGTTCAAAAGCATCAATTCTTTGGCACTCAGCTTTCTTTATAGTCCAACTCTCATATCCATATATGACCACTGGAAATACCATAGCCTTGACTAGACAGACCTTTGTTGACAAAGTAATGTCTCTGCTTTTTAATATGCTATCTAGGTTGGTCATAACTTTCCTTCCAAGGCACACGTGTCTTTTAATTTCATGGCTGCAGTCACCATCTGTAGTGATTTTGGAGCCCCCCAAAATAAAGTCTGACATTATTTCCACCGTTTCCCCATCTATTTCCCATGAAGTGATGGGACTGGATGCCATGATCTTCATTTTCTGAATGTTGAGCTTTAAGCCAACTTTTTCACTCTCCTCTTTCACTTTCATCAAGAGGCTCTTTAGTTCTTCTTCACTTTCTACCATAAGTGTGGTGTCATCTGCATATCTGAGGTTATTGATATTTTTCCTGGCATTCTTGATTCCAGCTTGTGCTTCATCCAGCCCAGCGTTTCTCATGATGTACTCTGCATAGAAGTTAAATAAGCAGGGTGAAAATATACAGCCTTGACGTACTCCTTTTCCTTTTTGGAAGCAATCTGTTCTTCCATGTCCAGTTCTAACTGTTATTTCCTGACCTGCATACAGACTTCTCAAGAGGCAGATCAGGTGGTCAGGTAGTCCCATCTCTTTCAGAATTTTCCACAGTTTATTGTGATCCACACAGTCAAGGGCTTTGGCATAGTCAGTACACTATTCTTGGGTATGGTCAAAATTCATGTTCCACATCATTTAGTATGCAGAAAACTGTTCTCTTTTCTCTTCTTTTCTCCTTCCAGAATGAATAGGGTGAGGAAAATTTCATCTTTCCCACCCCAACGGCTCTTTTCCTAAGCAAGATGTTCTTCACACGGATATGATTAAGTCAATTCTTTTTTTATGAATCTGCTGCAGTTTGTTCTTTATTCAAACAATATATTCATTCCTTCATCACAAGAAAATGGTCACGATTCCAATGGAACTAACTTGAGACCATACAAAATAGTTTGAATAAGCTCCCAAACTTGCCCACAGGGCAAGCTAGTTTCATGGATCTGTGTCTGTTCCTTTAATAAATGCAGAGGAGACATAGGAAAAGGTAAATAACTCAAATATCTTTGCTTCTGGGAAAGTTCTTCCTTGTTCATGTAATGTGGGTTTTACACTATTCTCTCAGGGATATATAAGTTTGTGTGCAGTCCCTTTACTTACTAAGCATTCATTTAGCTGATTATCAAATGCATGCATTTTAGTGTTTAAAGTCTGAGACTTTTTATTGTTTTTCCAACTCTGCTTTGCTATGTTTATGAAGCCACAAAAGCACACACCTCTCCAAGGAGAGTTAATGGACTAGTTTTGCCTGTTTTCTAGTTCAGAAGGGTATTCCCCATAGGGAAAAATCATAGTTTCATTAACCATTGCTGGAGCACTTTTCTGCTTTAAAATGCTGCCTTGGGACTTTTAGTGGGTGTCTGTGAAGAAAAGTGACAGAAGATTTGATGCCATAGGTCCAAACTTCACTGCATGCATATAGCTGCTGCTCATTACAGAATGTCTTTGTGCACTAGGTTGAGGAATTTTCTCTCCTCCCTGAGGGCTCTCATGTAGGGGTAATAATGGGCCTTGAGTTTTTACTTCTTTTATTAAACTAGCAGACTGATATCTGGAAGGAGACTTTGACAATCTAATGAATGATGTGCTATAATTATATTGAAACCACTGGTCCCATGTTAGCTTTTCATCAGTCATCATAATATCACAGAGCTTGTTAAAGTTGAAATGCAGATGATATGGAATAGATTGATTGTGAGTCTCTATTAGTCAAAAATTATATCAGAAGCTAGAAGAATGCATTCACAGTGGCATTTTTTTTCTTTGTTTATTTGAAGAGAAGATCCATGGGTTTTTAAAAAAGTTTTTAGAAACATTGCTGTGGCTTTAAAGCTTCCACTTAAAAATTATATGGTATGTCTTTGTCAATTTTACAAGCTTATAAACTTATTACTTTGTCAGATTTTCCATTTATCATTTTGATTCCATGACTCCATTAGAGAGGAATGTGTTGGTGGACTAGGTGCACTGGTAAATCATTTGTGAATAAACTGATGAACTCAATTTGTAGTATTCAGCCTGAATATTGTAGATCCTTATCTTTGCGTTGGGTATTTGAAATGGGGGCTCATTTATAATGCATATGACTGAAGCAGATATATAAATAAGCAAAAGATATGTTGCAACCAAATTATTTTGAACAATATCTTCATATTGATGATTTGTTTTCTCTATTTTTTGGCTAGATGCTTATCAATTTTATTAATTGTTTTAAAAAGGATCATTTGTTTCTCTTGACTTTTTCTACTGCTTTTCTGTTTTCAGTTGAATCTATTCCTGTTCTTTATTACCCTCTTCTTTCTGCTTCCTTTGAGTTTATTTTGTATTTCTTTTCCTAGTCATTTTAGGTAGAAACTTAGATTGTTCATTTGAGAACTTTCTTCTTTTATGAAATGAACATATAGTACTATAATTTTCTTTCTAAGCATTGCTTGGCTGCATACCACAAATTTTGATTTTTTTTTTTTGTATTTCCCTTTTACTTCAGTTAAAAAAATTTTTTTCTTTTAATTTCCTACAAGCCCTTCATTGAGCCATGAATTATTAAAAAGTATATTTAATTCTTTACTTTAAAAGTATTTTTTAGTTCCAATTACCGGTTTGTTTTTATTTTGTGGTCAGAGAACACGTTTCTCATTTTTTACATTTATTATATTAAGAATTATTTTATGCCTTGGGATATGATCCATTTTGTCATATGTAGCATGTGCACTTGAGAAAAATGTGTATTTTCTTGTTATTTTTGAAGTATTTATAAGTGTAATTTGATCCAGCTAGTTGATGATGCTGCTTATTTCATTTTTTCTATATTATTGTTGATTTTTTATCTACTTATTCTGTTGATTACTGAGCTGTGTTGAAGTATCCAACTATAATTGCAAATTTTTCATATCTTTTTTCAGTTTCACTAGTTTTGTTTATTTTAAAACCTGTTTTTAACTGCACACATCTTCAGATTGTTGTGTTCTTTGTGAAATGGTCTTTTCATTATTATGTAATGTTTCCCTTTGTTGTGCTGTGCTGTTTTTAGTCACTCAGTTGTGTCTCTTTGCGACCTACGGACTCTAGCCCACCAGGCTCCTTTGTCCATGGGGATTCTCCAGGCAGGAATACTGGAGTGGGTTGCCTCTGGAGGAGGGATCGAACCCAACCCAGGGATCAAACCTAGGTCTCCCACATTGCAGGCAGATTCTTTAACTTCTGAGCTTCCAGGAAGGCCTATGAATACTAGAATTGGTAGCCTATCCCTTCTCTAGGGGATCTTCCTGACCCAGGAATCAAACCAGGGTCTCCTGCATTGCAGGTGGATTCTTTACCAGTTGAGCTACCAGGGAAACCCTGTTTCCCTTTACCTGTAGTCATTTTCCTTGCTCCAAAGTTTTACTTTAATATTAATGGAGCCATTTCAACTTTATTTTAATAACTCTTTACATGAGATATCAATTTCCATTCTTTTACTTTAAACTTACTTACATAATTATATTTACAGGGAGTTTTTTTTTTTTTGTAGATAGCATATCTTTTAATTGATATATTTATATCATTTACATTTATTGTTAATTTTGATGTGTTTGGTTTGCTACCCCATTTTAATATTTGTGGGTTTTCTTTTTTTTTGGTTTGCTATACTTCTTTTTATTTTTGTTCTTCTATTTCTCTTTTCCAATCTTTTTTATTGAATTTTTCACTAAATTTTTTCAGCTTTCCACTTTAGTTTATATTTTGAATTTCCTTGCCTCTACTCTGCACTTTCTGTTACTGAAGTGTGAAGACAGAGAAAGGAAAAAGTAACAAGAATTTGCTTCATGTTCTTTGAATAGTAGTTTCTCTGATCAGAGAGAAGGGTTCCCCCTGCCCTTAAAGTTTTAGGTAACTACCCATTATCTCTGCTATGACTTTGTTATCACTGCTGCCATCCTATTGCCAGGGTATTGGGATGGTAGGGAAGAGGAAGAAAAATAAGCAGAAGTTTTCCTTCATTCTTGGACCTAAAATAGAGAGCTTTTCTCTTACGTATCTAATGAACATGTCTGGTTTCTTAGCTGTGCTTGGGAAAAGAAAAGAAAATAAACTCACTACCATTTCAAGGAAGCTGTTTTCAGCCTCATTTCCCTTCTTGTTGCTACCATTTACTTTTCAGAGTTCTTAAATATCTATTCTATGCATTCTATCGAGGGTTTATAGTTGCACTCAATAAGAAAAACAGGGTGGCGTATATGTATTTCATTTTCTCCAAGGCAAAATCCTTGAAAATATTCTTTTGTTGTTGATCAGCAAAAAGTCCATGTGATATACAACACATGCGGCTTCTGCTGCTTTGTCGCTCAGTTGTGTCCAACTCTGTGTGACCCTATGAACTGTAGCCTGCCAGGCTCCTCTATCCATGGGGATTCTCCAGGAAAGAATACTGGAGTGGGTTGCCAAGCCCTCCTCCAGGGGATCTTCCCAGCCCAGGGATCGACCCTGGCTCTCCTGCATTGTGGGTAGATTCTTACCCACTGAGCACCACAGAAACCCATATAACACATAAAACACCACATTTTCTTAATGAAAAAGAAAATAGAACTTGATGAGCATTGTTATATCTCAACAAACCATACCTTAATTTCCTAAAAGTGAAAGTTATTTAGAAAACTTTTTTAAGAAGGGTAGATTAATGTAGTAACTAAGATCACAGTGTCTGGGAAGGGACTCAGTTCAGTTCAGTTCGGTTGCTCAGTCGTGTCCAACTCTTTGCGACCACATGAATCGCAGCACACCAGGCCTCCCTGTCCATCACCAACTCCTGGAGTTCACTCAGACTCACTTTGATCGAGTCAGTGATGCCATCTAGCCATCTCATTCTCTGTCATCCCCTTCTCCTCCTGCCCCCAAACCCTCCCAGCAGCAGAGTCTTTTCCAATGAGTCAACTCTTCGCATGAGGTGGCCAAAGTATTGGAGTTTCAGCCTCAGCATCATTCCTTCCAAAGAAATCCCAGGGCTGATCTCCTTCAGAATGGACTGGTTGGATCTCCTTGCAGTCAAAGGGACTCTCGAGAGTCTTCTCCAACACCACAGATCAAAAGCATCAATTCTTTGGTGCTCAGTCTTCTTCACAGTCCAGCTCTCACATCCATAGGTGACCACAGGAAAAACCATAGCCTTGACTAGACGGACCTTTGTTGGCAAAGTAATGTCTCTGCTTTTGAATATGCTATCTAGGTTGGACATAACTTTCCTTCCAAGGAGTAAGCATCTTTTAATTTCATGGCTGCAGTCACCATCTGCAGTGATTTTGGAGCCCAGAAAAATAAAGTCTGACACTGTTTCCACTGTTTCCCCATCTATTTCCCATGAAGTGATGGGATCGGATGCCATAATCTTTGTTTTCTGAATGTTGAGCTTTAAGCCAACTTTTTCACTCTTCACTTTCACTTTCATCAAGAAGCTTTTGAGTTCCTCTTCACTTTCTGCCATAAGTGTGGTGTCATCTGCATATCTGAGGTTATTGATATTTCTCCCAGCAATCTTGATTCCAGCTTGTGTTTCTTCCAGTCCAGAGTTTCTCATGATGTACTCTGCATATAAGTTAAATAAGCAGGGTGACAATATATAGCCTTGATGTACTCCTTTTCCTATTTGGAACCAGTCTGTTGTTCCATGTCCAGTTCTAACTGTTGCTTCCTGACCTGCATATAGGTTTCTCAAGAGGCAGGTCAGGTGGTCTGGTATTCCCATCTCTTTCAGAATTTTCCACAGTTTATTGTGATCCACACAGTCGAAGGCTTTGGCATAGTCAATAAAGCAGAAAGAGATGTTTTTCTGGAACTATTTTGCTTTTTCCATGATCCAGCAGATGTTGGCAATTTGATCTCTGGTTTCTCTGCCTTTTCTAAAACCAGCTTGGACATCAGGAAGTTCACAGTTCACATATTGCCGAAACCTGGCTTGGAGAATTTTGAGCATTACTTTACTAGCATGTGAGATGAGTGCAATTGTGCAGTAGTTTGAGCACTCTTTGGCATTGCCGTTCTTTGGGATTGGAATGAAAACTGACCTTTTCCAGCCCTGTGGCCACTGCTGAGTTTTCCAAATTTGCTGGTATATTGCGTGCAACACTTTCACAGCATCATCTTTCAGGATTTGAAATAGCTCAACTGGAATTCCATCACCTCCACTAGCTTTGTTTGTAGTGATGGTTTCTAAGGCCCACTTGACTTCGCATTCCAGGATGTCTGGCTCTAGGTCAGTGATCACACCATCATGATTATCTGGGACATAATCGCTCCTATGCCTTCTTTTCTATATGTGTAAAATTGGATACTTGAAATACCTACATCTTAGAATTGTTATACAATTAAAAGGACATAGAGTAGTACTTAGCATATAGTAAACATTATATAAGTGATAGCAATTGTTAGTGTGTGATCATACAGTGAATGCTACAATCCTAAAACTAAGTGGAGAATACACTAAAATAGAGAGAAAACAATCTAAAATCTAAAATGTGGGTGTAATAGTATTGCCAGCAATTCCTTACAGCATTGAACATTAGAAGAAGAACAAATTGCTAAACTTAAAGCACAAAATGAAATATTATGTATGAATCTATTTAATATATTTTGGGGTAAATTACAACAAAATGTGTGATTTAAATCTATATTTTGAGAAATTTTTGATGAAGTTATATTTTTTCCTGTTGCTTAAATTTTCTTAAATGGTAGAGTTTGCACCTGTTTGAAATAGTTTCTTCCACACAAAAAAATTACCATGAATTGCAATCACAACAAACACTATCTTTATATCTGTAGCTGTGGTTTGAATACTATCTTCTTTGTTTACTTTCTTACATTAAAAAGATGTAAATTTATTGAGAATGTATGCAAAGTTCTGTGCTAGGCTTTGACTGAGCAATTAAATTTTGCTCAAAAATTTTACTTGAAAATAATCTCAGTGAGATGGGCTCTGCTTTCTCGATCAAAAAATTTCACTCAAGGATTTTATACAACACCTTTCTTGTTGAACCATTCCCTTCCTATCATCTATCTATATATAACTTATCTAACATACTGTGAATTTTACTTATTTTGTTAGTTTATTATCTTTCACTAGAATATAAGCTCCATGCATGAAGGAATTAATGTTTTATTCACTACATTACCACCACCATCTTTATAAGTGCTTAGTAAATATTAGAAGCTCAAAGAATTCGGAGGATAAATGGCTTAATGGATATTCATGATTTTTACTTCTTAATATGTACAATATTATGAAATAAAGTAAATTTATATATATCTAATTTTTTAAATAACCCATATAGGTGCATTCAAAATGTAAAGAATAATGTTCATGAGGAGACAGTATGATGTACTAGTAAGAGCAAGTCTGAATTCACATTGTTGCTCCAATACTCATTAGTTATATAACCTTGAGAAAATTATTTCATTTCTCATTTTCCTAGTCTGCATAAGTGAAAATAAAAGTCGCTCAGTAGTGTCCGACTCTTTGCTAATCCGTGGACTATACAGTCCATGGAATTCTCCAGGCCAGAATACTGGAGTGGGTAGGTAGCCTTTCCCTTCTCCAGGGGATCTTCTCAACCCAGGGATGGAACCCAGGTCTCCCACACTGCAGGCAGATTCTTTACCAGCTGAACCACAAGGGAAGCCCAAGAATACTAGAGTGGGTAGCCTATCCCTTCTCCAGCGGATCTTCCCAACCAAGGAATCGAACCGAGGTCTCCTGGATTGCAGGTGGATTTTTTACCAACTGAGCTATCAGAGAAGCCTGCAATGTAAACGACAATCCTTGTTTTAAATATGAACCAAATGAATGCATTCAAAGGTTTTTGACTGACTAGCACACAGGGGAGTTGGACTATAAAGAAAGCTGAACACTGACGAATTGATACTTTTGAACTGTGGTGTTGGTGAAGACCCTTGAACGTCCCTTGGACTGCAAGGAGGTCAAACCGGTTAATCCTAAAGGAAATCAGTCCTGAATATTCATTGGAAGAACTGATGCTGAAGCTGAAGCTCCAATGCTTTGGCATCCTGATGCAAAGAGCTGACTCATTTGAGAAGCCCCCGATGCTGGGAAAGACTGAAGGCAGGAGGAGAAGGGGACGATAGAGATGAAATGGTTGGATGGCATCACCAACTCAATGAACATGAGTTTGAGCAATCTCGGGGAGTTGGTAATGGACAGGAAAGACTAGCGTGCTGCAGTCCATGGGGTCACAAAGAGTCAAATACGACTGAGCAACTGAACTGAACTGAGCACACAGGAGACTCTTAACAATGGTTAGCAATTATACATAGCATTATTAGTTACTCAAGTCTCTCTGCATGGTAAATAGGATAGGCATTCTTTTATTTTTTATTTATTACTTATTATTATTTAGCACGCTTTAATTTCAGATGAAGACAAACTTTTGAACACAGAGCTAATAATTGATCAAACTGGAATTTGCAACCAAACCAAATTCTTACAATTTTAAAGCCATGTTATTTCTTTTAGACTTCCCCGGTCGCTCAGATGGTAAACAATCTGCCTGCAATCCAGGAGACCCGGGTTCGATGCCTGGTTCGGGAAGATCTAATTCATCATCTTCAAATATTTACTGGGTTTCAATGCAGGGCATATTAATGTGTTTCATACTGTGGGGGTGGGGGGATGGGGGTAAAAAAAATCCTGACACATCGATGCTCATCGTGGCATGGTTATAATGGCAAACTACCAACAACAGTCACCCAAGTTTCAGAGAAAAGAGATTATTGCTGAATCAGAGTGGTGAGAGTGGACATCCTTGTTTTCTTCCTGATCTTTTAGAGGAAATTCTTTCAACTTTCACCGCTGTGTATGATGTTAGCTGTGGGTTTGTCCCGTATGGCCTTTATTATGTTGAGGTAAGTTCCTCTATGCCCATTTCTGGAGAGCTTTTTTTTTTTTTTTTTTTTTTAATCACAAATGGGTGTTGAATTTTGTCAAAAGCTTCTTTTGCATCTATTAAGATGATCATATGTTTTTTATTTTTCAATTTGTTAATGTGATGTATCACACTGACTGATTTTCAGATATTGAAAAATTTTTGCATTCCTGGAATAAATCCCACTTGATCATGGTGTATGATCCTTTTCATGTATCATTGGATTTGGTTTGCTAGTATTGTGTTGAAGATTTTTGTGTCTATGTTCATAAGTGATATTGGCCTCTGTTTTCTTTTTTTTTGGGGGGGGGTATCTTTGTTTGGTTTTGGTTATCAGGGTGATGGTGGCCTCACAGTATGAGTTTGGGCGTGTTCCCTCCTCTGCAATTTTGTGGAATAGTTTGAGAAGGATAGGTGTTAACGCTTTCCTAAATGTTGATAGAATTTGCCTGGGAAGCCATCCAAAGAAGACATACAGATAGCCAGTCTGTATGTCTTTTCATGTTGAGCATGAAAAGATGCTCAAAATCACTAATTATTAGAGAAATGCAAATCAAAACCATGATGAGGTGTCACCTCACAGTGGTCAAAATGGCCATCATCAAAAAGTCTACAAACAGTAAATGCTGGAGAGGGTGTGGAGGAAAGAGAACCCTGCTAATTCTTGGTAGGAATATAAATTGGTATAACCACTATGGAGATTCCTTAAAAAACTAAAAATAGCATACAATCCAGCAATCCCACTCCTGGATGTATATCTGGAAAAAAACATAAATTGAAAAGGTACATACACTCCAATATTAATTGCAGCACTGTTTACAGTAGCCAAGACACGGAAACAACCTAAATGTTCATTGACAGATGAACAGATAAAGAAGATGTGGTTTATATATGAATATTATTCTGCCACAAAAAGAATGGAATAATGCTATTTGCAGTGACATGCACGGACTTAGAAATTAACATACTGAGTGGAGTAGGTCAGGCAGAGAAAGACAGATATCATATGATATTGCTTATACGTGGAATCTAAAATGATGATACGCATGAACTTATTTACAAAGCAGAAAGAGACTCACAGATTTCAAAAACAAAGTTATGGTTACTAAAGGGGAAAGGATGGTGGAGGGGGGATAAATTAGGAGTTTGGGGTTAACATAAGCAACTGCTATATAAATGGCCTTTCCAGGTAGGTGGTGCAGTAGTAAAGAATCCTCCTGCCAATGCAGGTGACGCAAAAGATGCAGGTTTGATCCCTGGAATGGGAAGGTCCCCTGGAGCAGGAAATGGCAACCCACTCCAGTATTCTTGCCTGGAAAATTCCATGGGCAGAGGATCCTGGTGGGCTACAGTCCATGATATCACAAAAAGTGGGACACAACTGAGTGATGAAGCAAGCACATGCATGCACTATTATATATAAAATAGATAATCAACAACCTTTTGTATAGTACAAAGAACTGTACTCTGTGTTCCATAATAACCTACATGGGAAAACAATTTGACAAAGAATGGATATATGTATTTGTATAACTGAATCAATTTGCTGTACACCTGAAACTAACACATTATAAATCAACTATACCTCAGTGTAAAATAAAATTTGAAAAGAGGTTATTTCTCTAAAATATGAGCTTTAATAGAATGAGGCAATGCATTCTCATGAACATCAGATGCGTATAGAGTATCAGTATTTGGACACGGGGCTCTGTTTATAATGGATATTTCTAGGAAGCAGATTTGGAGCACTCAGCTGTGTGGTACAGTAATGCACTATCCGGGTCTCCATTTCAGGAAAGATTTATTTTGGTTTAAGAGCATGGGGTAAAAAGACACATCCTGCAGGGTTGTTCTTCTTCAGAAAGTCACCTTGGCCCTGGTTACACCCTTAGGGAGACCCACAACCAGTGATGGAGGTCGAGTTTTAAAAGGCCAGCCAGTCTGATCTATCACAAGGCACATCTGATGGGTCATTTTCAATCCTGAGCTTTTTTGTGGAGTTGCCACTGAAGTTTGACTTCTCTCTGCCCAATTCTTTTTTCTCCTTTCTTCCACAAGTGTTGATCCTCAGGATCCTTAGTAAACATCCTGCGTTAACTGTTAGAATCTCATTCTCAGAGTCTGATTTTCAGAGAATCCAGCTTGTGGTAGGACATATGAAAGGGGCCTCTGCAGGGAGCTCAGTATTTTACTCCTAGTCAGGAAAATGCAAAGAATTTTCCCAAGATAAACCGAACCAATTTGCAGTAGTCTCGGCAGTTGAATAATGCCCTGTGTATAGTTTACCCGTCTTGGAATTTGAAGACCTAGTATTTTAAAGTTCAGAAGTTCCCTATGTTTCAACCTAAAAGTAAAATGTTTAGGTTGACATGCTGATAAGACACTTAGCTCTTTCGAGACCCTGTCTTCTCTTCTCAGGAAAAAACTACCAGAAAATAAATTTTACATTCATGTATGTAATTTAGAAAAAAATCAGATTTGCTGAGACATGGTAGATTACCACAATATTAGCAAGAAAAAAAAATAAAATAGATAAGCTAATGTCTACCAACTAGAGTAGTTGTACCAGGGAAAACTATATACTCAATTGCTGGTACTTTGTTTTGTCAAAAAGCATAGCAAAAACTTCAGTGTATGGAGAGAGAGAGAGACTATTTGAAGGAAAACTTCAATTTCTCTTCACCAAGATACCAGACAGTATGGATCAGTGCTTTAGATTAGATGCTCTGTGACCTTATATTGTGATATTTCTCCAACTGGGAGGCTGACATTGACACCGTGTTTCCTATATTTGCAGAAGAAATTCAGCTGTCTCTAAGACTCCTTTTTATTAGAGGCAATTGAGACTTTGCTGTTCTTGCAAAGCTTATAAATTTGCAAGAGTGGAAACCTTGAGGATTTTCTTTTTCTTTTTTTCCCTTTTCTAGAAGTTTATTAACTTTTCTAAATTTTTGTTTTCTATCACTCTCATTTTCCTCAAACTGTAGCGCTGTATTTTTTTGTGAGAGCTGATTAGTGACAACTTCTTGTGAGCTAGTTTTTTAAGGGCACTTATGCTGTTTGCACTGATTCTCGCTCTGGGATTTCTTAGGTCAATGAAATCTGCCACCCAGGGAAGGATCCCCCTTCATATTATTTTTCCCATCAAAAGCCTTGTTCTTAGCAGAATTTTCACCTGAAGCTTTACTTATTGCTTCTAGAAACTGAGTGAAGATGAAAATGGCCAAAACCCCTGAATCTCATCATCTATTTTTTAATGAACATTTTATTTTGCATAATTTTAGATATGCAGAGAAGTTGCAAATATACTGGCAAAAGTTGCTTTATACTCTTCATCCAGTTTACATTACTGTTATCATTTCACATTATTGTGGTATAATTCTGAAAACTAAGAAACTCATATTAGTACATTACTATGAACTAAGCCAAACTTTCCTTGAAATTCACTGCTTTTTCATCAATGCCTTCATTTTCTTTCACAGTCATATCTGGGTATCACATTAAACTTCATTGTCATGTTTTGCATCTTCCTTTATGACAGTTTCTTAGCCTTTCCTGTCTTCTGTGGCCTAGACAGTTTTGAGGAGTCTGCTCAGACATTTTGTAAGATATCTCTTAATTTGTGGTTGTTTGATTTTTTTCTCACAACTAAATGGATGGTCACTTGGTCAAGATGGTCCTTGTCAAGTTTCTCCAATGTAGAATTACTCTTTCTCCTCTCCTTCTTGGAACTGAAGCCTCTGGGTACAGCCCACATTTAAGAGACAGGAATTATGTTCCACTTCCTGGAAAGGGGGATAACTACATACATATGATTTGGAATTCATATATAAGAAAGATACTAATCCTTCCTCCCTTATTTATTTCTTTACTCAATCATTTACTTACATTATTATGGATGAATATATATTTATATTTTATTTTACATTATTTTAAAAATTCTTTAAAATTTTTCCAGCTTTGGACAATGGGAGCTCCTTCATGTTAGCTACTCTATTTGTTTGAAATGATTCTGACTTTTTTTTTTTTTTTTTTTGCCTTTTTACTTTGTGATACCACAGAATGCTCCTGGCTCATTTTGTCTTATCCCTGCCACACTTTCCCCCAGAACCAGCCATTTTCCCCAAGAACCTCTAATTCTTTCTATTAGAGCATGGTCTTTAGAAAGCAAGACCTAGGTAATGGGTGTATCTGTTGCCACTGAATGCCATTGCTCCTAGTCCTTTTAGCTCACAGAGAGGTGATACATTCCTGTATGTGCTCAGTTGCTAAGTTGTGTCCAACTCTTTGCGACTCCACGGACTCTCAGATTTGTCCATGGGATTTCCTAGGCAAGAATACTGGAGTGGGTTGCCATTTTCTTCTCCATATTCCTGTATAGTAACCCCTGAATCTAGTAACCCCTGTTTCTGTATTTCTTCACCTGCATACATATTAAGTTAAAGATGAAAACTAATGTTTCTTACTCCAATATCACAGGGTTACTTCTAGCCTTCTCTGCTAGTTTGCAATCACTAAAATTCATTTACCTATTTGTTCAACCCCCGCATACATGTAAAGCAGTTATAGAAATGTTATCTGCATCCTTGTGAAATATGGTGTTGGTGTACACTTCCTTTCTCTTTAGTTACAGTTTCCAGTGGAAATATTGCTTTCCAAAGTTATTTACACAAGCTCCTTTAAAAAAAAAATTCTTACTCCCCTTAGAACAGTTATATTTATATTCGTAATTTAAATTCATTTACCACAGTCTACATTCCATCCTGGGTTCTGTTCTTTCATTGATGGACATTTAAGTTTGTTTTTCTGTATTTTAGTTGTGGCAAATAGTGCTGCAATGAAAATGAGAAGGTAGGTATTCCTTTGAGATTCTCATTCCAATTCATTTGGATATATGTCCAGAAGTGGGGTTTCTGGGACATAATTCTTTTTTAAATGCTTTGGGGAATTACCCTACTGTTTTCCATAGCAGTTGCATGATTTTGCATTTCCATCAATAGCATATGAAAAAACAGTGAGAGTGTTTGTCTTTCAGTGGTGTCCAGCTCTTTGGAACCCCATGGACTCTAGCCTGCCAGGCTCCTCTGTCCATGGAATTCTCCAGGCAAGAATACTGGAGTGGGTAGCCCTTCTCCAAGCATCAACAGCATATGAGGGCTTAAATTTCTCCACAACCTCGTGATTTTGAACATCTTTTCATATACCTGTTGGTCATTTGTATGTCTTTTTTTTTTCACATTTTTTAAAAATTTTATTTTATTTTTAAACTTTACAATATTGTATTAGTTTTGCCAAATATCGAAATGAATCCGCCACAGGTATACCCGCGTTCCCCATCCTGAACCCTCCTCCCTCCTCCCTCCCCTACCCTCCCTCTGGGTCGTCCCAGTGCACCAGCCCCAAGCATCCCTGTGTACGAGACAGCAAAAGAGACACCGATGTATAGATCAGTCTTATGGACTCTGTGGGAGAGGGAGAGGGTGGGGAGATTTGGGAGAATAGCATTGAAACATGTATATCATGTATGAAACGAGTCGCCAGTCCAGGTTCATTTGTATGTCTTATTTGGAGAAATAATATGTGCTGTGGAAGTCGATTCATAAGTCAATCCATTTTTCAAAACTCAAAGAAAGACAACTCAAAGAAAGAATGACAGAAAATATTTGCCAACTGTGTATCTGATAAGGGGTTAAACTGTAAACTATTTGAGAAACTCCTACAACACAATACCAAAACAAAGTAATCAAATTAAAAGGTGGACAAGGGAGGGGATGTGATTAGCATATACCATTTTCCCTTCCAGACTTGTTTATCAAATAAGTCATTATTCCTTTGGTGAGAAGTTAGAGAGGGAATGGAGAGAGGTCAGTATTTTAAGGCAGGTCTTTCCAAATGAAAACAATAGGGAGTAAATATTTCCCCTAACAGTGCTGTTTATATGCTCTTAACTTTCAGAATAAACTTACAGACAAAATATGGAATTCTTAAAATACGATTAAAGAAGAGAATGTAAATGTTATCTGTCAATTATAGCATTTTAAATGTAAAGGTTCAACTAAAATATGACAAGTGGGATAGTAAAAGTAAAATATGTCAAAGGAGCGGAGCATTATAATTTTCATAATTAAACACAGAAATCAACTAAACAAAAGATTAGGTAGAACTGATAGGACAAGCACTGGAATTTAAAATGCCAGCATTGGGAAGGGAGAAGAGATTGTATGAGTTAAATCCTTAAAAAAAAAAAAAAAATAACATCAAGTAGAGATCCCTGTGCTCTATAGTAGGTTCTCTATAATATCCTACATGGGAAAAGAATCTAGAAAAGAGTGGATATTTGGGATGGACATGTATACAGTGTTACATTTAAAGTGGATAATCAACAAGGACCTACTGTACAGCACATGGAAATCTGTTCAAGTTACGTGGCAGCCTGCACGGGAGGGCAGTTTGGTGAATGGATACGTGTATATGAATAGATGAGTCCTTCTGCTGTTCACCTGAAACTGTCACAACACTGTTAATCAGCTTTACTCCAATACAAAATAAAAGTTAAACCAATAAAGTGTAAAACATAAGATTAGATATATGTATATGTGTAACCGATTCACTTTGCTGTACACCTGAAACTAACACAACGTTGAAAATCAACTATACTCCAATAAAAATTTAAAATATGCTAATAAAAACTTAAAAAATTAAATGACAAAGGGAGACATTAAAATCTATATTGATTATTAGAGTTAAGGAGCTAACTACCAAAAGAAATTAAAAACAGAGACAGTTGAAAGTAGTTGCTACAGGGAAAGCAGCCCTGGGTTTGTGAGGCATAAGATGCATTATAAATCCTCTGCAAAATTTTATTTCTACCATGTGCAATTATTACTTGTCTAAAAATTGGAAATGGAAAAGCTGTTGGTTCAACTTTATGTGATTCCAATATTACAAAAATTTCCTATCTCTAATTTTATTATCATACATAGAAAAGAAATTGTTAATAAAAATGTCATAAAATAATGGGCAGAATGGAATTCTAATATTTGATAATATTTTAAATTACTGACATCTTAAAAAAAAATTACATTCATTAAGTGCCAGTGGGTTTTGCTTACTTTGAATCTCAAGTTTTTCTTAAGAAAATTTCTTTTATTTTCTGAGTTTTACTTTAACACTGTTCTTATTTATTATATTTGAGTTAAATATTGAAAAAAAAATTTAAATCTGATATTCTGTGTAGCTATTTTCCTTTCTATAAATTAAAATAGCAATCTTTTTATAAAGTATTTTACAGAAGTTTAAGGAACACATATATTTCAGCTTTGGCCTTAATGTTATGGATGAGGATTTCAAATTAGAGTTTTATTGGAAAAAGTCTCAGCTTTCTTGGAAGTCCTCTTCACTTTGCTATTTTAGTGATTCAAAAGAACAAAAAGTACTTTAGATACTTGTTATTTTATTAGCTTAATTGTTAAAGTAGACTAACTGACTGCCTGGAGCTAATTTCTCTTTTGAAAACAGTACACTTGACAAAGTGATACTGTTCTCAGTCGCAAAACTATTTTTATTTACTGTTTTGTAAGGCGTGACTGCTCCCTCTAGCATTTCTGAAGCTTCTAAGTGAAAACAGATAGCATCCTTACAATACCATCCCAGCATCAGCTATTGTATGCTGAGTATTGAAACACAACTACTGCTTCTATTTTTGTTGTTGCTGTTGTTTGTTTCACAGAATAGAACTTGACTAACTAGGCAGCTGCTTAAAACCTAAAGTCATTGAACGTTAAATACTTCAACATGAGAATCAAGCTGTTGAGAGTTTAGTTAGGTCCTCTAAATTATTAATCAGAATGCAATTATCTAATTTAGAATATTATGACTGTCTGATCTGATCTAACCAAATCCAAAAATAAGGATTCCCTTAATGCCAAGGAAAGTAAAGCTTACTCCTTGGAAGGAAAGTTACGGTCAACCTAGACAGCATACTAAAAAGCGGAGACATTGCCAACAAAGGTCCGTCTAGTCAAAGCTATGGTTTTCCCAGTAGTCATGTATGGATGTGAGAGTTGGACTATTGAGAAAGCTGAGTGCTGAAGAATTGATGCTTTTGAGCTGTGGTGTTGGAGAAAATTCTTCAGAGTCCCTTGGATTGCAAGGAGATCCAACCAGTCCAACCTAAAGGAGATCAGTCTTGAATATTCATTGGAAGGACTATTGCTGAAGCTGAAACTCCAGTATTTTGGCCACCCGATGCAAAGAACTGACTCATTTGGGAAAGATTGAAGGCAGGAGGAGAAGGGGACGACAGAGGATGAGATGGTTGTATGGCATCACAGACTCAATGGATATGAGTTTGAGTAGACTCTGGGAGTTGGTGATGGACAGGGAGGCCTGGCTGCAGTCCATGGGGTCACAAAGAGTTAGACACGACTGGGCAACTGAACTGAACTGAAGGAAAGGAAGAGATTTGGTCCTAGTTCATCACAGGTTCATGGGTTTGAGATCTTAAAGCCACACACACCTGTGGATTTAGGTCCTCCAAATATAGTTTTATTTGTAATAGTAGAAATGGAATTTGTCAGAGAGACATTTTCTGGAGAATTTTTATGATGTAATTCCAGTTGAGTATCCTGATATTGCATAGGTTTTACATATTATCTACATAACGTGTTCTTCATTATGTATATTTTATGAACCTCTTCATTTTGGCTTAGTGGTGAAATTTTGAGGGCTATAGCTGACTCCAAAAATTCAATTAAAGTTTAAGATATTCCATATTAGATTAGAGATGTAAATGGAAACAATTTCAGCAGTATAAGATCTCATATTAAGTGAATTATACAATAGAAAAATTGGCATATAATTGTCAGAAGTAAATCCAATTATCTTTCTAAACACTTGTTCCCCTTAAATCTCTAACTAACAGCAATCACATCAGGTGAAATTTCTCTTGACACTGGTTATTTAAAAAATGCTCCACTATCTTAACTCAAAAACTGGAAGCTAGAATATAGTCATATAAAACTATAAATATATTAGTGGTGGCATTACACATTGACCTGTCTAATGTTCAGAACAGTATTACCTCAACTAATAAGTATATCAAAGTGTATCAGACTGGATTTTAGCTGCAAAATTGATTTATTTATGCTATACTAACATGCCAAAAAATCTTAGACTGTTCAGTCAATGTGATTTCTGTGCTTTTGTTTAAAATAAGAGACCACCAGAGTGTTGACTAAAATACATGTATAACTTGAGAATTGCGAGTTAAGTTTTATTTGGGGCAAAATGAGGACTGCAGCCTGGCAGGCAGCATCTCAGATAGCTCTGAGAGTACTCCAAAGCAGCAGTGGGGGAGAGTCAATATATAAGGTTTTGGTGAAAGGAGAGTTCGATACCATGAAGCATTCATTTCACAAAAGGTTTTTGTTAGTCATGAGGATCTGATGTTACCATGAAGGGATTTAGTACTTCTCTAGACAAGGATTGAGATCATAAAATCTGTTCCTAAAAGCATCCAACTATCTGAAGACCTGTCCCACCAGATTCCCTGGAGCACAGAGTGCCTCACTCCACCCTGAATTCTCTCAGGGATTGTTGAAGGTCCACAGCTATAGCAGTATAGGGTTCAATCTCTGTAGATGCAGATGGCAAATGCCTTTGTTATTCAGTCATTGGCAATGCTCTTGGTAAGCGCCAATTTGTAGTTGACAAGAGTATAGATCTGCTTCTATTTGCACGTGACAGGCTCAAAATAAAATTAGTTTGACTGATTCTATTACATGTACTAATTTGGGCTCTAGTTTTTGAAGAGGTAGATGTATAGACTCTAAAGAAAAATTTTTTTAAGTTAAATTTTATACTGTCTTATACTGAATGCACCGAATCACCCTTTTCTTCCATCCGGACCACTGGCTTTCATAATCTCCTAGTGAAAATTGCAAATGATTAGCATCTACCCCATCTGCAAGTTAATAATATTTTACTCCAATTTCACACTTTCAGAGTTTATATTACCCCTATATATGACTCTCCTCTATGCCAAAGCCTTTGACTGTGTGGATCACATTCAACTGTGGAAAATTCTGAAAGAGATGGGAATAGCAGACCACCTGACCTGCCTCTTGAGAAATCTGTATGCAGGTCAGGAAGCAACAGTTAGAACTGCACATGGAACAACAGACTGGTTCCAAATAGGAAAAGGAGTACGTCAAGGTTGTATATTGTCACCCTGCTTATTTAACTTATATGCAGAGTACATCATGAGAAATGCTGGACTGGAAGAAACACAAGCTGGAATCAAGATTGCCAGGAGAAATATCAATAACCTCAGATATGCCGATGACACCACCCTTATGGCAGAAAGTGAAGAGGAACTCAAAAGCCTCTTGATGAAAGTGAAAGTAGAGAGTGAAAAAGTTGGCTTAAAGCTCAACATTCAGAAAACGAATGGCATCCAGTTCCATCACTTCATGGGAAATAGATGGGGAAACAGTGGAAACAGTGTCAGACTTTATTCTTTTGGGCTCCAAAATCACTGCAGATGGCGACTTCAGCCATGAAATTAAAAGACGCTTACTCCTTGGAAGGAAAGTTATGTCCAACCTAGACAGCATATTCAAAAGCAGAGACATTACTTTGCCAACAAAGGTCTGTCTAGTCAAGACTATTGTTTTTCCTGTGGTCATGTATGGATGTGAGAGTTGGACTGTGAAGAAGGCTGAGCACCGAAGAATTGATGCTTTTGAACTGTGGTGTTGGAGAAGGCTCTTAATAGTCCCTTGGACTGCAAGGAGATCCAACCAGTCCATTCTGAAGGAGATCAGCCCTGGGATTTCTTTGGAAAGAATGATGCTAAAGCTGAAACTCCAGTACTTTGGCCACCTCATGTGAAGAGTTGACTCATTGGAAAAGACTCTGATGCTGGGAGGGATTGGGGGCAGGAGGAGAAGGGGATGACAGAGGATGAGATGGCTGGATGGCATCACTGACTCGATGGACGTGAGTTTGAGTGAACTCCAGGAGTTGGTGATGGACAGGGAGGCCTGGTGTGCTGCGATTCATGGGGTCACAAAGAGTCAGACACGACTGATCGACTGAACTGAACTGAACTGAAGGACATTGATTAATTTTGACCCCTCAAAATTTTTTAAAAATTCTGTTTACATTGGATAGTTTCTCAGATTACACTTTGGGCTTTTAAACAAACCAACTAAAAAAATACAAAGCTAAGCTCTTCATTTCCTATCTTTCTTTTCCTATGGGGAGCAGAAACGAGATCAAGTGATTTGGGTTCTCTCACTCAAATACGAACAGAGACACAATAAAATTAAACTCTAGTAAAGGGTAAGCATGGAAACTTTAATGTAATGGCATTGGAGAGTGGCTGAGGCAGTGAGCTCAGTAGTGGTGACAAATTTCTGACTGTAACAGTGTTATTGTGGTGCTAGGTTCTCCCCAGCATCTTCACCAAAGTTCTTTCTAGAGGCCCAGCATAGAGTAGTTTCTCTAGCTCTTTCAAGATTCTGTAGTCTAGCTAATGCTGCAGGATAAATCTCTCCCTTTCTGCTTATTAACTAGGTGGAGTCCACTATGTGACCAGAGGTTAGCAAAAAGCAAGAAAGTCAACTCTGAACACGCTAGTTCTTTATCAATGTAAATTACTAATTCCACTTCATCTACTTCCCCAAATCTTGTCATTCTCCATACTTGTTCAGCTTTATAAGAAATTGTCAAACTCAAGTGGCTCAACTCTTGCATCCTCACTAGCAATGATTGAGAGTGAGTAGCTGTTGCTTTACATTCTCACCAGGAATTGATATTGTCAGCTTTATTTTTTAAAAAAAATTTAGCCACTTGCAAGTATATAGTTGAAACTCAGCATTAAAAAACTAAGGTTATGGCATCTGGCCTCATCACCTCAGGGTAAATAGAGGGGGAAAAGTGGAAGTGGTGACAGATTTTATTTTCTTGGGCTCTAAAATCACTGCAGACAATGATTGCAGCCTTGAAATTAGAGGGCGCTTCCTCATTGGACAGCATATTAAAAATCAGAAGCATCACTTTGCCAATGAAGGTCCATATAGTCAAAGGTATGGTTTTTCCAGTAGTAATGTACAGATGTGAGAGTTGGGCCACAAAGAAGGCTGAGCATCAAAGAACTGGTTCTTTCAAACTGTCGTGTTGGAGAAGATTCTTGAAAGTCCTTTGGACTACAAGGAGATCAAACGAGTCAATCCTAAAGGAAATCAATCGAGATTATTCATTGGAAGGACTGATGCTGAAGCTGAAGCTCCAATACTTTGGCCACCTGATGTGAAGAACTGACTTATTAGAAAAGACCCTGATGCTGTGAAAGATTGAAGGCAGGAGGAGAAGGGGATGACAGAGGACAAGATGGTTGGATGGTATCACCAACTCAATGGACATGAGTTTGAGCAAGCTTCAGGAGATGGTGAAGGACAGGGAAGCCTGACGTGCCGCAGTCCTAGGGGTCACAGAGTCTGACATGACTGATTGATTGAACAACATTATGGAAGAGAATGTAAAAAAGAATATATATATTTATATATATGTATAATGGGTCACTCAGTTCTACACTTGAAACTAACACAACATTGTAAATCAGCTATACTTCAATAAATACATTTTTAAAAAGAAACAAATCTATTGCATATAGTCTTAACAATTATTGAGGAAAATATTGACAAAATTAGAGGGTGAGGGAGAATGAGGTGGGGCAAACATAGATCCTTGAACATGTAAGACAGAATCTCCATGGGGACATTGATGGAGGTGGGCATGCTAAGGAGCAAAAGGTGAAGTTCTAGCTTGGGAGACATGCGATTCAGTACTCAGGTTAATCAAGGGAAGATGAGTAGTCAGTGCTGACACATGAAGTCTCTAAATCAGAGTTTTATGAATAGGTGACCCACCAGATCTTACTTTTTTTTAAGAGGAAGCTTGCTTACTAAGAGGAATTTTTCTGAGGAAGCATGTTGTAAAATAAAATAATTTAGGAAATGCCTCATCAGCACACACTCACAGTGAAAGTCAACACCTGTCAGTAGGGTCAAGATTCTCAGAAGTTTCCTACATTGCGGCAACTTGTATTATTTGCTTTTCTCAGAATTTTCCAGACTGTTTTTCTTCCCATGGCATACTCCTAGTCCATTTAATGAGCGTTGGAAAATGTTCTTGCATTTCCTTCCTCTTTTTTCTCATCATTTGTCTTTTCCATTTTCCAACAGAACTTGGACTGGAATGGCTTTTGCTTTTCTGTTAACCAAGTCTCCAAAGGCACACAGAATTTATCTTCTTTTTCCTTCTTTCCTGGAGAGTAGTGTTACATCATGAATTGTGTAACACTTAATCTTAATAGTGCCAAAGGCTGTGCTAAACGTGTACAAAGAAACAGTCCCATGTTATTCTTAGAAATGTGCCAAATCAGGGTGAATTTCATATACTTTATTTTGGCTACAGATTCCTCATATATTTAAAACCCTCAACATTGTTTTCCAACATTAAACTTCCAATAATTATTTCTTATTATAACAAGAATATGCACTCATACAAAAATTCAGGCAATTTACCATGTTATATTTTAGTGCTTGGACTTTGAATTGTACTAATGAAAAAAAATCAAATAGTATGCCTATTGTTACTTAAATTAATATGTTTTGCTCCACGGAGAAACTTCTGCCTTATGTTCATTGAGGTGTCTCTCTTAGATGTGGCTTTAGATATTTTTAGCAATTCTAGTCTCATTGTTTCAACCAGAATTAAAAATAGACTTTGAAATGAATGATATAAATACTGACTTTTAGCTTGTTGGGATCAGGTTTAATTTTTAATTTTAGTTTTCTTCATAATAGTGCTTAGGTTATTTCATGTAAGCTAATGCTTGTCCCCTATCTCTGTTTACATTTTCTTTCATTATCAGAATTTTAGCTGCAAATACAGCCTGGGTTTTGGCAAATAAGTGCCTCATTTGGGCTTCCCTTGTGGTTCAGCAGGTAAAGAATCTGCCTGCAATGCGGGAGACCTGGGTTTGATCCTGAGTTGGGAAAATCCCCTGGAGAAGGGAAAGGCTACCTTTTCCACTATTCTGGCCTGAGAATTCCATGGACTCTGTAGTCCATGGGGTAGCAAAGAGTTGGACACGACTGAGGACTTTCACTTTGGCTTCCACAGCTACATAAAACTGAAGTTTTATAGTCTCTCCTCCATTTAGATGTGGTTATATGAGTAAATTCAGGCCAAGAAGGATGTCAGTAAAGCTCCAAATATTGGCTTCCAGAAGTCTTCCTTTGCTGTCATCTTTATCTCTCTAATGCCTGAAGCTTGGGATCATTTTGAACTGTGAGGAATGCAATCTGTAGGGCAAGTCGCCTGGGAGGGGCATGCTGTTAGAGATCCCTAACAGTGTCTCTAAACAGCATAAGGCAGCACTAGACCACTTTGCAGACTGTGACATACAACATAGAGAAAACACACTCCTGTCTTGCTTGAAAATGGAAGTGTTATTCTCTCAATCGTGTCCAACTCTTTGCAACCCCAAGGACTGTAGCCTGCCAGGCCTCTCTGTCCATTATTAATTTATTTATTCATTAGCAGCCAAACTCAATAATACAGATATGAATGGAGATAGGTTAAGAAAGTTGAGACAAGGAAAGCCTCATTGGGCTTATAGCTTTATTATATGAAAAAAACATCTTTTACAACAGTACATGTTGTACATGCCATTGTTTTACTTATTAATAATTTATTATCATTATTTAAATATAAGTAATTTTAAAGAACACATAAATAAAATTCAAACACGTGTCATGGAAAAACTACAGGCTAAAATGTTTAAAACCATAGGCTACAAGATTCAAAATCCAGTTATTGCTTACTTAAGTGTTATTATAGATTCCTTCTCAGAGCTTTCAAGTTTTTTAGTATATAATGCAGCTAAAAGAAGAGCTTTGAGAAGTAAATAAGATGATGTATTTAAAGTGTATAACAAAATGCTTGCACATGGTAGACCCTTAATACTTATTAGTTCTTATTGTTCTCTCTATTGCATTAAAGTTTTTGTACCAAATACTGGAAGTTAGAGTGGGATGATAGAGATAATGATGGTGATAACGATGATGATGATGACAGCAACAACACAAAAGTATAATTTCTACCTTTAAGAAAAGGGGAAGAAAGACAATTTGTCTTCACCTTTCATAAAAAATTTCACCCAAAACTTTTTAGACAAGAGTGAGGTCTTCCATCATTTCAAGGTTTCTTTCTCTCTTTGGACCTCCCTACTAATGACTGCTCAGTTTTGTCCAACTCTTTGCAGCCCCCTGGACTGAAGCCTTCCAGATTCCTGTGTCCATTCAATTCTCCAGGCAAGAATACTGGAGTGGGTTGCCATGCCCTCCAGGAATTGAACCCCAGCCTGCACTGCAGGTAGCTTCTTTATCATCTTAGCTACCGGGGAAGACCCTGCTAATGACCACCACGGTAATATAACAAGAGAGGTACTTACAGAGTTGTCTTAAATGTGGACAAATGTATTTCCTTTAATCCTGGGTGAGACCAAGTTGTTTTTTTCTAAAAAATTCTTTATTGAATAATAGCCTAATAGAGATATATTTATAATAAGTTGAAACTTTAGTGGTAACAGTCAATGTAGCTTCTCTTTGGAGCTCATTGCCCAGATCTTACATGTAATTCTCAAATCGCCCCTCAAGTCGCCTGTGGCACTACTGATACAGCTAGATGCTAATTCTACCAAATTCAAACTTCCTGGGACAAGACATTTCTGCTATATTAGGTGTCAGGATATTTTGATAATTAGCAAAGCTTGGGATGTGGTGTGCAGTTTGGCACCTAACTGTTGGCCTGTCTCAGTGAGGCACACAGAGGTGCTCTTTCACAAAACCTAGGTGTTTTCGCATTTAGGATCCTTTATGAGAGCTATTTTGCTAGTCTCCTTTTTATTCTAGCATCACTCCCTCCTTAAGATGTTTAATCCTGTAATTTCCCTTCCTTCAATGAAAGGCTATTTTCTAAGGCAAGGATATAGCCTATCAATTTAATCACAAAATATTAGTATATTATACAGAGAGGAGAGAACATTTTCCTTATACAGTAGGTATAGTGACTCTTAAACTTCGTCATGCATCCCAATAACTGGAGTATTATATAACACAGTTTTCTAGGCCTCACCCAAGAGCTTCTAATTTAATGACTCAGGGTTCAGTTCAGTTTAGTCGCTGAGTCGTGTACGACTCTTTGCGACCCCATGGACTGTAGCACGCTAGGCCTCCCTGTCCATCACCAACTCCTGGAGTTTACTAAAACTCATGTACATTGAGTCAGTGATGCCATCCAACCCCTGTTGTCCCCTTCTCCTCCTGCTTTCAATCGTTCCCAGCATCAGGGTCTTCTCAAATGAGTCAGTTCTTTGCATCAGGAGGCCAAAGTTCTGGAGTTTCAGCTTCAGCATCAATCCTTCCAATGAATATTTAGGACTGATTTCCTTTAGGATGGACTGGTTGGATCTCTCTGCAGTCCAAGGGACTCTCAAGAGTCTTGTCCAACACCATAGTTCAAAAGCATCAATTCTTCAGCACTCAGCTTTCTTTATAGTCCAACTCTCACATCCATACATGACGACTGGAAAAACCACAGCTTTGATTAGACAGACCTTTGTTGGCAAAGTGATGTCTCTGCTTTTTAATATGCTGCCTAGATAGGTCATAACTTTCCTTCCAAGGAGCAACTGTCTTTTAATTTCACGGCTGCAGTCACCATCTGCAGTGATTTTGGAGCCCCCCGAAATAAAGTCTGTCACTGTTTACACGGTTTTCCCATCCCAGATGCCACGATCTAAGTTTTCTGAATGTTGACCTTTAAGCCAGCTTTTTCACTCTTCACTTTCACTCACCAAGATCCTCTTTAGTTCTTCGCTTTCTGCTATAGGGGTGGTGTCATCTGCATATCTGAGGTTTTGATATTTCTCCTGGCAATCTTCGTTCCAGCTTGTGCTTCATCAAGCCCAGCATTTCTCATGATGTACTCTGCATATAAGTTAAATAAGCAGGGGACAATATATAGCCTTGGCATACTCCTTCTCCTATTTGGAACCAGCCTGTTGTTCCATGTCCAGTTCTAACTATTGCTTCCTGACCTGCATACAGGTTTTTCAAGAGGCAGGTCAGGTGGTTTGGTATTCACATCTTTTGAAGAGTTTTCCACAGTTTGTTCTGATCCACACAGTCAAAGACTTTGGCATAGTCAATAAAGCAGAAGTAGATATTTTCCTGGAACTCTCTTGCTTTTTGTTGATCCAATGGATGTTGGCAATTTGATCTCTGGTTCCTCTGCCTTTTCTAAATTCAGCTTGAACATCTGGAAGTTCATGGCTCATGTACTGTTGAACCAGGCTTGAATTTTGAGCATTACTTTACTAGCGTGTGAGATGAGTACAATTGTGCAGTAGTTTGAGCATTCTTTGGCATTACTTTTCTTTGGGATTGGAATGAAAACTGACTTTTTCCAGTGCTGTGGCCACTGCTGAGTTTTCCAAATTTGCTGGCATATTGAGTGTAGCACTTTCACAGCATCATCTTTTAGGATTTGAAATAGCTCAACTGGAATTCCATTACCTCCACTAGCTTTGTTAGTAGTGATACTTCCTAAGGCCCACTTGATTTCTCATTTCAGGACGGATGCCTTAGGTGGTTGATCACACCATCATGGTTATCTGGGTCACAAAGATCTTTTTTGTATAGTTCTTCTATGTATTCTACCACCTCTTCTTAATATCTTCTGCTTCTGTTAGGTCCATACTGTTTTGGTTCTTTATTGTGCCCATCTTCGCATGAAATGTTCCCTTAGTATCTCTGATTTTCTTGAAGAGATCTCAGTCTTTCCCATTCTATTGTTTTTCTCTATTCCTTTGCACTGATCATTGAAGAAGGCTTTCTTACCTGTCCTTACTATTCTTTGGAACTCTGCATTCAAATGGGTATATCTTTCCTTTTCTCCTTTGCCTTTTGCTTCTCTTCTTTTCACAACTATTTGTAAGGCCTCCTCAGACAACCATTTTGCCTTTTTGCATTTCTTTTTCTTGGGGGTGGTCTTGATCCCTGCCTCCTGTACAATGTCACGAACCTCCGTCCATAGTTCATCATGCACTCTGTCTATCAGATTTAATCTTTTGAATCTGTTTCTCATTCCCACTGTATAATCGTAAGGGATTTGATGTAGGTCGTACCTGAATAGTCTAGTGGTTTTCCCTACTTTCTTCAATTTAAGTCTGAATTTGGCAATAAGGAGTTCATGATCTGAGGCACAGTCAGGTCCTGTGCATAGGACTTGAAGGAGGTCGCCATTTTCTTCAGTATCTCCACCATAGTTTGGCCTGAGGTAAATAACAGGGAGGCAACACAGCTCCAACCATCAGCAGAAAATTGTATTAAAGATTTATGAGCATGGCCCCACCCATTAGAACAAGACTGAATTTCCCCCTCAGTCAGTCTCTCCTCCCATCAGGAAGCCTCCATAAACCTCTTATCCTTATCCATCAGAGGGCAGACAGACTAAAAACCACAATCACAGAAAACTAATCAATCTGATCACATGGACCACAGCCTTGTTTAGTTCAATGAAACTATGAGCCATGCTGTGTAGGGCTACCCAAAATGGACAGGTCATGGTGGACAGTTCTGACAAAACGTGGTCCACTGGTCAGGGAATTGCAAACCACTTCAGTATTTGTGCCTTGAGAACCCCATGGACAGTATGAAAAGGCAAAAAGACAGGACACTGAAAGATGAACTCCCTAGGTCAGTAGGTGCCCAGTATGCTACTGGAGATCAGTGGAGAAATAACTCCAGAAAGAATGAAGGGATGGAGCCAAAGCAAAAACAACACCCAGTTGTGGATGTGACTGGTGATAGAAGTAAACAGCAATATTGCATAGGAACCTGAAATGTTAGGTCCATGAATCAAGGCAAATTGGAAGTGGTCAAACAGGAGATGGCAAGATGAACATTGACATTTTAGGAATCACTGAACTAAACTGGATTGGAATTAGTGAATTTAACTCAGATGACCATTACATCTACCACTGTGGGCAAGAATCCCTTAGAAGAAATAGAGTCACCATCATAGTCAACCAAAGAGTATGAAATGCAGTATTTGGATGCCATCTAAAAGACGACAGAATGATCTCTGTTCATTTCCAAGGCAAACCATTCAATATCACAGTAATCCAAGTCTATACCTGACCAGTAACACTGAAGAAGCTGAAGTTGAATGGTTCTATGAAGACCTCTAAGATTTTCTAGAACTAACACCCAAAAAAGATGTCCTTTTCATTATAGGGGACTGGAATACAAAAGTAGGAAGTCAAGAAATACCTGGAGTAACAGCAAATTTGGCCTTAGAGTACATAATGAAGCCAGGCAAAGGCTAATGGAGGTTTGGCAAGAGCACGCATTGGTCGTAGCAAATACCCTCTTCCAACAACACAAGAGACGACTCTACACATGGGCATCACCAGGTGGTCAATACCAAAACCAGATTGATTATATTCTTTTGCAGCCAAAGATGAAGAAGTTCCATACAGTCAGCAAAAACAAGATTGGGAGCTGACTGTGGCTCAGATCATGAACTCCTTATTGCCAAATTCAGTGACTCAGGGTAGATTCTTAAAAATTTACATTTCCAACAAGTACCTAGGTGGTGCTGATACTTTGTGTCTAGGTGCTACAATCTAAGAATCACTGAAAAATAAAGTCAATAAACACAATATCACATGTGATAAATGAATATAGTTTGTGCAAAGTGAGAGTGATTATACTTGCTCCATTGATCAAAGGACATATCTCATATATGGGAAACTTGCAGAGAACTTTGTGATTGACTCAAAGTAGAAGCAAGAGATGGAGATGAAAATTTCAAGAAGAAGAGATTGTGTGAGTGGAGTCATGTGCATTTCAGAGGTGTATCAAAGGGTGTGGATGAAGTATATAGTTTGTGAAAGGGAAAAATGGGAAACATTTAATAGTTTAGTGCAAAAGACTTCTTAAAATAGATAATTTAATATTTTAATTTGGTTAAATGTACCTTGAAAAAAGATACATTATTTTAGTTTTGGAAGTTACTTAGCAAAAGAAGAAAGACAATTTCTTTCATTATCTTTGAAGTACTGAATGTATTCAGAGAAGTCATTAAGTATCTAAAGCAGGGCTTTCCTTTAAAGAGAAAATTATCTGTGTTGTGATTTGAATGAATTGAGCTTGGTTAATTTTATGTATTTCTGGAACAGATTAAATTGTTTTGGAAAAAAGCAATCTTCCAATTCTCTTTATTTTGTATAATGCAGGGTGTTCATTTCTTTAGAGGAAAATGAATCTTTGATATGTGGGGAAAATGTTTTCCTTTAATAAATGATCAGCTTATTTTTAAGGGATTAAAGATCTATATTTAGGACAACATAGCATACTGTGCTTTCCCAAACGCAGCATCAGTGATATCATGTTGGCACCTTGGAACTGGTGATGCTGACAGTAACAAATCTTTTAGAGCACAGAAGTTATTTATGCCTATTGTGTGTGTAAATCGGGACTGATAACTTCTTCTGCCTACCTGGTTGTTAAACGTTTACCAGTTGGTGGATTACTGAATATACCATGATATGACATATTATGCTATAAACAAATATAAAAATCCAAGAGCATAAATAAAAAAGAAGCCAAAGGCAGAGCAAGGAATGCCTAAATTGACATCTCAGTCTCTGAGTCTTAGGCTAATCTCTCTTTGACTTGATTTTTATGCCCTTGCAAGACAGAGAAACAAGCAATTGGGCACACAAAGTGTGAGGTGATATGAGACCACTGCAAACAGGCACAGTACAAAAACAGGACAATTAAAAGGTGAATATCTAAATGAAAAAGGAAAAAAAAAATTACACTCATGTAATGAGACTAGGAAAAATCTTGCTTGTCATGGCCTAAAATCTGAGTGAAAAAATTTAAGTTCCTTTTGAGAAAATGAAAGCACCAGACTTTCTTCTCTTGGGTTTTGGGATTCTAATTTACACTACATGTGTCTTCTGGCATAAAATAAATTTCAAAAAGTGCCAAACATTGATTCAGTCAGATTATACTTTTGGGACACAATTGAGTTAAATTAAAAATCAGTAACAAATCTAACTTTAAAAAATATGTTGTGAATTAAAAACATTTATAAATAATCCATGTCCAAACCAGAAGTTGCATTATTAATATAAATTTTAAAACATTTAGACCTGTTGGTCTAAATAAGAAAATATTTTACATCAGCTGTATATAGATATTTCTGCTGACAAAGCCTAGAATCAGTGATCTCCCCAGCCAGAAATAAGCATTCTGGCCCAGTCTTGATTGTTTCTGATCATTGCTCTCTGATGAAAAGAGTCAGAGCTCATTCAACAAATGGATGAGTTAATGTCTGAAATAAGTATGAGGACAGAATGGTGTGGAACATCTTTACATGCTAGATGAGAAGTACTAAGAAAATAGAAATTACTGGAAAAAGTATACATGTCAAAAAGACACATAAGCATTATTAAAGGAGCTTCCACTGACCAATTTGAGTATCAAAGTAAATAAGGATAGAACGGGTTATAACTCACTGAATGAAGTGGGAATCCCTAGGACAATACTAATATAGATAGATAGAGAGATACAGGAAAAAAAAATAAAGATAGATAAATACTTGCTGGAACAAGATGTCCCATGCCAACTAATAGATACAGAAGAAAAGATGAACCTCAAAAACTCTTCACTTGTCACTCTTCAAAATAATGATTGATATATTCAAGAATTTCAATGGATGCTAAAGCAAATTAATTAGAAGGGAGAAACTTTACAATGGAAAAATCTCATATATTCCACGTTCACCAAGTGATCAAAGTTAATGTTAATGGGACAAGCGTACATTATGCTCCTTTCTTTCTGATTCAGTTCTGGTAATATTTACTTGATCACATCCCATTTTCTGTTTTCCGTTTCAATTACTCCAATTATGTATCAATTTTATTCTCATAGACTGGTCCTCTATTTCTCTTCTTTTTAAATTATCCTCCTTTCTTCCATTGCTCTTTTCTGTTATTTCTGGAAGATTTCCTAAATACTACTTTCCAAATCTACTAGTTTTTCATTCCTGCTATAAGAATTTTTATTGTACAGAACTCTCTTTGTTAAAAAAATGTTTCTGCACATTGCTTCATAACACCATTTTATTGTTGTTTCATGCATCCAGTCTTATATTTCTGAGATATTTAATACTAGGGTTTTTGTAATGTCTTAATTTTGCATTATTTATGTTTTCTCCAAATTTCTTTTGTTTATTTATTTTGGTTTCTCTCTTTCATATGAAATACTTCATATTTGGCAATCCTCCATTGTCTATTTATGTTTAAGATGAGATGTATATAAGCTGATTAGCAACTGTGTGCCTGGAAGGACTTTGAGCTTACCTGAAGGATAACTTGGGTCTTTTGTGGTGGTACATTGTTTTCCCCAATTCCCTTCCTTTAACCTGTCAGATTATTCACAAAAGACTGTATCAATCTTCTACTTGGAAGGACAACTGCCAACATTTCAGGAGATAAATGAGGGAAGGAATTTAGAAGTCTCAGTATTCAGTAGTGAAATTTATTTCAATCCTTTAATTTTAAGTTTAACTCCAACACCTAAAACCCAGAAAACTTTTGTTTTATATATCTAGATGCTGAACTTTGGGTCTTACCTCATGATGGAAGATTGATAGTCTATAGCTATGCAGAATGGGTGTCTAATTACTTTATAAGTAGACGTTTAAATAGTACACCTATTTTTGGTCACCCCTTCACTATTGCTTCTGGAAAGAGTTGATGCCATTGGCTTCTGAGCCTTTAGGAGCCCCCTCAACATAAATCATGTAATTTCTTGATTTCACTGCTAGATAGGGAATCAGATTCCTTTGATCTTATTACTGTCACTACCCATCTATCTACTTTTTGTTGTGCTGTGCTCAGTCATGTCCAAATCTTTGCTACCTCATGGACTGTAGCCCACCAGGCTTCTATGTTCATTAAAATTTCCAGGCAAGAATATTGGAATGGGTTGTCTTTTACTACTCCATCTTCTTTTTAGCTCTCAAAATTTAGTTTTGTATTCTCCTTTTCCTTATCCTTTATTGATGTTGGTTCATACTTTAAAAAAACCAATTTGCTAAACAAATGGAACCTAATCAAACTTACAAGCTTCTGTACAGCAAAGGAAACCACAAACAAAATGAAAAGACAATCTACAGACTGGGCGAAAATATTAGCAAATGATGCAACTGAAAAGGGCTTAATTTTCAAGGTAAACAAATAGTTTATACAACTCAATAATACCAAAAAAACAAACAAACCAATCAAACAATGGGCAGAAAACCTAAATAGACATTTATCCAAAGAAGACACACAGATGGTCAATGGGCACATAAAAAGATGTTCAACATTATTAATTATTCAGTTCAGTTCAGTTCAGTTCAGTGGCTCAGTTGTGTCTGACTCTTTCCGACCCCATGAACTACAGCACACCAGGCTGCCTTGTCCATCACTAACTCCCAAAGCTTGCTCAAATTCATGTCCATTGAGTTGGTGATGCCATCCAACCATCTCATCCTCTGTCATCCCCTTGTCCTCCTGCTAATTATTAGAGAAATGCAAATCAAAATCACAATGAGTAACACCACACAATGGTCAGAATGGCCATCATGAAAAAGTCTACAAATAACAAATGCTGAAGAGAGTATGGAGAAAAGGGAACCCTCCTACACTGCTGGTTGGAATGTAAGTTGGTGTACCACTATGGAAAACAGTGCAGATCTTCCACAAAAAACTAAAAATAGAATTGCCTTATGATCAGGCAATCCTACGCCTGGGCATATACCCAGAAAAAACCTAAAATTTGAAAAGATACATGCACCCTAATGCTTACTGAAGCACTATTTACAATAGCCAGGACATGGAACAACGTAAATATCCATCAACAGAGGAATAGATAAAGAGGATGTGGTACATATATACAATGGAATACTACATAGTATTATATACTACATACATTAAAAAGAATAAAATACTGTCATTTGCAGCAACATGGATGAACTTAGAGATTATTATATGAAGTGAAGTAAGTCAGAAAGAGAAAGACAAATACCATGTGGTATCACTTATACGTGGAATCTAAAATATGACAAAAATGAGCCTATCTGTGAAATAGAAACAGACTCACAGAGAATAGACCTGTGATTGTCAAAGGGGAGAGTCATGGGGGAGGACTGAACTGGGATTTGGGACTAGCAGATACATATGCAAACTACTTTATAAGGAATAGATAAACAACAAGGTTCTACTGTACAGCACAGGGAACTATATTCAATACCTGTGATAAACCACAATGAAAAAGAATATTAAAATGTATACACACACACACACATATGTAAGAGACATGGGTTTGATCCCTGAGTCAGGAAGCTCCCCTGAAGGAGGGCATGGCATACCACTCCAGTACTTTTGCCTTGAGAATTCCATGGACAGAGAAGCCTTGTGGCCTACAGTCCATAGCATTGCACAGGGTCGACATGAATGAAGCAACTTAGCATGCATGCACACACAAACACACAGTTGTTCAGTCACTAAGTCATGTCTGACTCTGTGCAATCCAATGGACTGTAGCCCCAGACTCCTCTGTCCATGGAATATCCCAGGCAAGAATACTGGGGTAAGTTGCCATTTTCTTCTCCAGGGATCTTCCCAAACCAGGGATCAAATTCCAGTCTCCTGCATTGGCAGGCAGATGCTTTACCACCGAGCCACCAGGGCATCCCCACCGCTAAAAAAAAAAAAATATATATATATATATATGTGTGTGTGTGTGTGTGTGTGTGCACATATATATATATATATATATATATATAACTGACTCATTTACACAAACTGGAATCAAGATTGCTGGGAAAAATATCAATAACCTCAGATATGCAGATGACACCACCCTTATGGCAGAAAGTGAAGAGGAACTCAAAAGCCTCTTGATGAAAGTGAAAGTGGAGAGTGAAAAAGTTGGCTTAAAGCTCAACATTCAGAAAACGAAGATCATGCCATCCGGTCCCACCACTTCATGGGAAATAGATGGGGAAACAGTGGAAACAGTGTCAGACTTTATTTTTCTGGGCTCCAAAATCACTACAGATGGTGACTGCAGCCATGAAATTAAAAGACGCTTACTCCCTGGAAGGAAGGTTATGACCAACCTAGATAGCATATTCAAAAGCAGAGACATTACTTTGCCAACAAGGTTCGTCTAGTCAAGGCTATGGTTTTTCCAGTGGTCATGTATGGATGTGAGAGTTGGACTGTGAAGAAGGCTGAACACTGAAGAATTGATGCTTTTGAACTGTGGTGTTGGAGAAGACTCTTGAGAGACCCTTGGACTGCAAGGAGATCCAACCAGTCCATTCTGAAGGAGATCAGCCCTGGGATTTCTTTGGAAGGAATGATGCTAAAGCTGAAACTCCAGTACTTTGGCCACCTCACGTGAAGAGTTGACTCATTGGAAAAGACTCTCATGCTGGGAGGGATTGGGGGCAGGAGGAGAAGGGGACGACAGAAGATGAGATGGCTGGATGACATCACTGACTCGATGAATGTGAGTCTGGGTGAACTCCGAGAGTTGGTGATGGACAGGGAGGCCTGGCGTGCTGCGATTCATGGGGTCGCAAAGAGTTGGACATGACTGAGCAACTGATCTGATCTGATCTGATAAATTAATACAGTATTATAAATCAGCTATATTTCAATAGAAAATAAATAAATAAAATAAAAATAAATTTGTTGCCATGTTAGAATTTTTTTTTCTTAAAGCAAGAAATAACGACTTTATTTGGAAAGCTGGGAGGCTGAGAAGCTGACAGACTAATGTCTCAAAATATCCATCTTGTCCAGGTCTGGATGCTAGTTTCTTTTATAGAATAGAGATGGAGAGGAGGTGAGGAAACAAAGTAAAAAGACCTTAAGTATTGCAAATATGTCCTAGAATGACCAGCCTCTGGGATAATACATGTTAATTTCTTCTTTTTCTGTAGCTTTACAGGTATATACAGGTATTATTATTTACTTATTTTTGGGCCATGCCACACGATATGTAGGATTTTAGTTCCTGACAATGGATTGAACCTGCACCCCCTGTATTGCAAGGCAAAGTCTTAATGACTGGACTACCAGGAAGCCCCTTAGAAGTTTTAGAATACTAGAGCGTAATGCATGTTTTCATAGTGAAAACATAAAGTGAATGTTGAAAAGCAATTTGGAAAAATTTAAAGTCCCTAGAATCTGTAATGCTAAAGAATCCTAAAGAGGGGTTTCTGCAAGATGGTTTTTTTATACATCTTTAATTTTAGTTTTCTCTTAATTTGGCAAGATCTAAGAGTAGGAAAGCCTGAGGGAAGTTTTTTTTTTTTTTTAACTGTGAAAGCAAGCTTCCATATCTGGAGAAGGCAGCAATCAAGCTAATCTGTGACAAGTTGTAAAAGCCTACATAAAAACCAAAAGCCAATTGTGCCAATAACTGCTCTGAGCATTTAATTCATACATTATCTCAAATAAATCTTACATCAACGGGCTTCTCAGGTGGTGTTACGGTAAAGAATCTGCTTGCCAATGCAGGTGACACAAGAGACAGAAGTTAGATCCTTGGGTTAGGAAGACTCCCTGGAAGAGGAAATGGCAACCCACTTCAGTATTGTTGCCTGGGAAACTCCATGGACAGAGGAGACTGGTGGGATACGGTCCATGGAACTGTACAATGGAAATAGTTAGCGACTTTATCTTTTGGGGCTCCAAAAACACTGCAGATGGTGACTGCAGCCATGAAATTAAAAGACACTTGCTTCTTGGGAAAAAAAAGCTATGACCAAAATAGAAAACATATTAAAAAGCAGAGACATTATTTTGCCAACAAAGGTCTGTCTAGTCAAAGCTATAGTCTTCCAACAGTCATGTGTGGATGTGAGAGTTGGACTATAAAGAAAGCTGAGCACTAAAGCATTGATGCTTTTGAACTATGGTGTTCGAGAAGACTCTTGAGAGTCCCTTGGACTGCAAGGAGATACAACCAGTCTATCCTAAAGGAAATCAGTCCTGAATATTCATTGAAAGGACTGAAGCTGAAGCTGAAACTCCAATATTTTGGCCACCTGATGGGAAGAACTGACTCATTGAAAAAGACCCTGATGCTGGGAAAGATTGAAGGCAGGACGAGATGGGGATGACAGAGGATGAGATGGTTTGATGGCATCACCAACTCAATAGACATGAGTTTGTGCAGGCTCCAGGAGTTGGTGATGGACAGTGAAGCCTGGCATGCTGCCATTCCCGGGGTTGTGAAGAGTCAGACATGACTGAGCACACACAAGCACGTGTGCAATTCTTGTATCTGTGAAATAATCATGTTTATTTTCATTCTACTGGTGAGAAAATTGTGGGTGGGAGAGGTGAATTAATTCACTTGCTATTATCTAACTGATTTTGGAAAGCAAAGCATTTGATACTCTAGTCCAATTGATTCCAAATCTGTTTTTAACCACTGTGTGATAAAGAACTGAAAAGCATTAATCAAACTTCTTTGGTATGGATCACTTCTCAGATTGACATGCATGCTGAACAAAAATATTATTCAAAAACTTATTCCTCTATTAAAGGCATAACCTAAAAATTGTGCTTGATTTGCTTATGAACTGAAACATAATGTGTGTGCATCTGATTCATGCCATTGTTATCTAAGATTCTTGATAATGTCTATAATGGGAAATTATTAGACTATATGCAAAACTAGAGGAAGCAACACTAGTTTCCACTTAATTGGGACAAAGTATCTGCATGAGGGCATGTATAGAAAGTTATGATTTAGGTTATTGCACTGAGTGTAAGCTGGGCTCATTATATTCTGTATTTTTTGTTTGTTTGTTTTACCACAAAATAAAACAGAAACTTGAAAACATATCAGAATCATAATCTGAGCTGTTTTCCATGTATTAATGACATAGTTTAATTCAATACAGCTTTATAAATTAAAACTGACTTTCAATATTAGTTGAACATGTGCTGATAAAACTACTTTAACGGCCACTGGGTAAACATAAAATTACATGTTTACAAGATGATTTGTACTATAATTCTAGATTGGTTAGTAATGTAAGTTATTTACAGATTTCCATATTCTGCTTCCCTTAGAAAAATATAAGGTATATTAATCAATTTACTGTGGAGAATGCAAAAGCTATTGGCTAGTAATACTGGGGAACCATGTCTGCCTCTATTCCTGAAGGGGCAAGGAAAGGAGATGGTTACTATACTCCCTAACAATACCGATATGAGGGGAACAAATGGGCAGGAGAAAGATTTTTTGGCAGGGAGAAGGCCAGAGGAATAAATACCCAGATCTCACTCTCCTCTTGCCCCCCGCCAATCTCTACTGCTGTCTCCAATTGTCCAAACTCAGATTCAAGTCAGAGATCACAGGATCCTATAGACACAATTCTGTAGTGTCTGGGACAATGGCAGGGTGCAAATAGAGGACGAGTTGATTCAGAAAGGCAAATGAAGTGTCTGCCAGAGGAAGAAGGCAAGTTAGCCAACATTTACTAATCATTCATGTAATCAGAAGATCTTTGGAAGCTAAAATGAATGACAGGCTTCATTCTTCATAAACACAATCAAGCTAATGAAACAGACATGAAATAAGTAAAGGTATTATTACATGATCACACTTAAACATTTAACAAATAGATGGTAGAAAAGTGCTGACACAAAGATAGTGTGGGTAAAAAAAGTTAAGACATCGAGAAATATCTATATCAATAATTATTTCAAGTTAGTGAAATTCCATTTTAAGCTTTTGTTTTGCTCTCACATTTACATACTTATGAAAAATCCTTTAGGGATTCCATAGATTGGTTACTTAGAAATACTACTTATTTTAAATTATTTAAAATTATGTAATTATTAGGAGCCCAATATGCTACAGGAGATCAGTGGAAAAATAACTCCAGAAAGAATGAAGGGATGGAGCCAAAGCAAGAACAATACCCAGCTGTGGATGTGACTGGTGATAGAAGCAAGGTCCAATGCTGTAAAGAGAAATATTGCATAGGAACCTGGAATGTCAGGTCCATGAATCAAGGCAAATTGGAAGTGGTCAAACAGGAGATGGCAAGAGTGAATGTCAACGTTCTAGGAATCAGTGAACTAAAATGGACTGGAATGGGTGAATTTAACTCAGATGACCATTAAATCTACTACTGTGGGCAAGAATCCCTTAGAAGAAATGGAGTAGCCATCATGGTCAACAAAAGAGTCTGAAATGCAGTACTTGGATGCAATCTCAAAAATGACAGAATGATCTCTGTTCATTTCCAAGGCAAAACATTCAGTATCACAGTGATTGAAGCCTATGTCCCAACCAGTAACACTGAAGAAGCTGAAGTTAAATGGTTCTATGAAGACCTACAAGACCTTTTAGAACTAACACCCAAAAAAGATGTCCTTTTAATTATAGGGACTGGAATGCAAAAGTAGGAAGTGAAGAAACACCTGGAGTAACAGGCAAATTTGGCCTTGGAATACGGAAGGAAGCAGGGCAGAGTCTAATAGAGTTTTGCCAAGAGAACACACTGGTCATAGCAAACACCCTCTTCCAACAACATAAGAGGAGACTCTACACATGAGCATCACCAGATGGTCAACATCGAAATCAGATTGATTATATTCTTTGAAGCCAGCGATGGAGAAGCTCTATACAGTCAGCAAAAACAAGACCAGGAGCTGACCATGGCTTGGATCATGAAATTGCCAAATTCAGACTTAAATTGAAGAAAGTAGGGAAAACCACTAGACCATTCAGGTATGACCTAAATCAAATTCCTTATGATTATACAGTGGAAGTGAGAAATAGATTTAAGGGACTAGATCTGATAGAGTACCTGATGAACTATAGATGGAGGTTCGTGACATTGTACAGGAGACAGGCATCAAGAGCATCCCCATGGAAAAGAAATGCAAAAAAGCAAAAGGCTGTATGAGGAGGCCTTACAAATAGCTGTGAAAAGAAGAGAAGTGGAAAGCAAAGGAGAAAAGGAAAGATATTCCCATTTGAATGCAGAGTTCCAAAGAATAGCAAGGAGAGATAAGAAAGCCTTCCTCAGTGATCAATGCAAAGAAATAAGGAAAACAACAGATTGGGAAAGACTAGAGATCTCTTCAGAAAATTAGAGATACCAAGGGAACATTTCATGCAAAGATGGGCTCAATAAAGGACAGAAATGGCATGGACCTAATAGAAGCACAAGATATTAAGAAGAGGTGGCAAGAATAAATAGACTGTACAAAAAAGATCTTCATGTCCCAGATAATCACGATGGTGTGATCACTGACCTAGAGCCAGACATCCTGGAATGTGAAGTCAAGTGGACCTTAGAAAGCATCACTATGAACAAAGCTAGTGGAGGTGATGGAATTCCAGTTGAGCTATTTCAAATCCTGAAAGATGATGCTGTGAAAGTGCTGTACTCAGTATGCCAGCAAATTTGGAAAACTCAGCAGTGGCCACAGGACTGGAAAAGGTCAGTTTTCATTCCAATCCCAAAGAAAGGCAATGCCAAAGAATGCTCAAACTACTACACAATTGCACTCATCTCACATGCTAGAAAAGTAATGCTCAAAATTCTCCAAGCCAGGCTTCAGCAATATGTGAACCGTGAACTTTCAGATGTTCAATTGGTTATAGAAAAGGCAGAGGAACCAGAGATCAAATTGCCAACATCTGCTGGATCATGGAAAAAGCAAGAGAGTTTCAGAAAAACATCTATTTCTGCTTTATTGACTATGCCAAAGCCTTTGATTGTGTGGATCACAATAAATTGTGGAAAATTCTTCAAGGGATGGTAATACCAGACTACCTGACCTGCCTCTTGAGAAACCTGTATTCAGATCAGGAAGAAACAGTTAGAACTGGACATGGAACAAAAGACTGGTTACAAATAGGAAAAGAAGTACATCAAGGCTGTATATCAGCACCCTGCTTATGTAACTTATATGCAGAGTACATCATGAGAAATGCTGGGCTGGAGGAAGCACAAGCTGGAATCAAGATTGCCGGGAGAAATATCCATAACCTCAGATATGCAGATGGCACCACCCTTATGGCAGAAATGAAGAGAAACTAAAAAGCCTCTTGATGAAAGTTCAAAAGGAGAGTGAAAAAGTTGGCTTAAAGCGTTAAGCTTTAATGTTAAATTCAGAAAACGAGGATCATGGCATCTGGTCCCATCACTTCATGGGAAATAGATGGGGAAAGAGTAGAAACAGTGGCTGACTTTATTTTGGGGGGCTCCAAAATCACTGCAGATGGTGATTGCAGCCATGAACTTAAAAGATGCATACTCCATGGAAGGAAAGTTATGACCAACCTAGACAGCATATTCAAAAGCAGAGATATTACTTTGCCAGCAGAGGTCCGTCTAGTCAAGGCTATGGTTTTTCCAGTGGTCATGTATGAATATGAGAGTTGGAGTGTGAAGAAAGCAGAGCGCTGAAGAATTGATGCTTTTGAACTGTGGTGCTGGAGAATGCTTTTGAGAGTCCCTTGGATTGCAAGGAGATCCAACCAGTACATCCTGGTCTCCTGACCAGTCCTGGGTATTCATTGGAAGGACTGATGCTGAGGCTGAAACTCCAATACTTTGGCCACCTCATGCGAAGAGTTGACTCATTGGAAAAGACTCTGATGCTGGGAGGGATTGGGGGCAGGAGGAGAAGGGGACGACAGAGGATGAGATGGCTGGATGGCATCACCAACTCCACATACATGAGTTTGGGTGAGCTCGGGGAGTTGGTGATGGACAGGGAGGCCTGGCGTGCTGTGGTTCATAGGGTTCCAAAGAGTTGGACATGACTGAGTGACTAACTGAACTGAAATGAACCGAATTATTTAAAAAAACAAACAAACATATTTTTGTGTGTAAAATATTGAATTTTTATATTTAACATTTTATCTTTTGTAATGTGCCTTTAAATTGTACAATAGCTAATTTGGATGTAGAATCATGTTTCACAGAAGTTTAAATGATAAAATCTAAGTTATAAGCACTATTTGAGTTCTAATATTAACTTTTATTGGAGTATAGTTGCTTTACAAGGTTGTGTTCAGTTAAGTTCAGTTCAGTGGTTCAGTCATGTCCGATGCTTTGCGACCCCAATGACTGCATCACGCCAGGCCTCCCTGTCTGTCACCAACTCCTGTAGCCTGCACAAACTCATGTCCGTCGAGTCAGTGATGCCATCCAATCATCTCATCCTCTGTTGCACACTTCTCCTCCTTCCATCCTGGTATCAGAGTCTTTTCAAATGAGTCAGTTCTTTGCATCAGGTGGCCAAAGTATTGGAGCTTCAGCATCAGTCCTTCCAATAAAGATTCAGGACTAATATCCTTTAGGATTGACCAGTTGGATCTCCTTGCAGTCCAAAGGACTCTCAAGAGTTTTCTCCAACACCACAGTTCAAAAGCATCAACTCTTCAGTGCTCATTTTCTTTATGGTCCAACTCTCACATCATACAGGACTACTGGAAAAACCATAGCCTGACTAGATGGACCTTTGTTGGCAAAAGTAATGTCTCTGCCTTTTAATATGCTGTCTAGGTGGGTCATAGCTTTTCTTCCAAAGAGCAAGTGTCTTTTAATTTCATGGCTACAGTCACCATCTGCACTGATTTTGGAGCCCAAAACTATAAAGTCTGTCACTATTTCCATTGTTTTTCATAAATTTGCCATGAAGTGATGGGACCATATGCCGTGATACTAGTATTTTGAATGTCGAGTTTTAAGCCAGCTTTTTCACTCTCCTCTTTCACCTTCATCAACAGGCTCTTTAGTTCCTCTTCACCTTCTGAGGTTATTGATATTTCTCCTAGCAATCTTTATTTTAGTTTTTCCTTCATCCAGCCCAGCATTTTGCATGATGTACTCTGCACATAAGTTAAATAAGCAGGGGACAATATACAGCCTTGACATACTCCTTTCCCAATTTGGAACTAGTCCATTTTTTCATCGGAGAAGGCAATGGCAATCCACTTCAGTACTCTTGCCTGGAGAATCCCAGGGATGGCAGAGCCTGGTGGGCTGCCGTCTATGGGGTCGCACAGAGTTGGACACGACCGAAGCAATTAGGAGCAGCAGCAGCATTTTTCCATTTATGGTTTTAAATGTTGATTCTTGACCTGCATACAGATTTCTCAGGAGGTATGTAAGGTGGTCTGGTATTCCCATCTCTTTCAGAATTTTCCAGATTGTTGTGATCCACATAGTCAAAGGCTTTGGCATAGTCAATAAAGCAGAAGTAGATATTTTTCTGGAACTCTCTTGCTTTTTCTATGATCCAATGCATGTTGGTAATTTGATCTCTGGTTCCTCTGCCTTTTCTAAATCCAGCTTGAACATTTGGAAGTTTTCAGTTTACTACTGTTGAAGCCTCATATGGAGAATTTTGAGTATTAGTTTGCTAGCCTGTGAGCAATTGTGCAGTAGTTTGAACATTTTCCCACATTGTCTTTGTTTGGGATCGGAATGAAAACTTACCTTTTCCAGTCCTTTGGCCACTGCTGAATTTTCCAAATTTGCTGGAATATTTAGTGCAGCACTTTCACAGAATCATCTTTTAGGACTTGAAAAATCTCAGGTGGAATTCCATCAACTCCACTAGGTTTGTTTTTAGTGATGCCTCCGAAGACTCACTTGACTTCGCATTCCAGGATGTCTGGCTCTAGGTGAATGACCACACCATCCTGGTTATCTGGGTCATGAAGATCTTTTCATATAGTTTTTCTGTGTATTCTTGCCACCTGTTCCTGATATCTTCTGATTCTGTTATGTCCATATCATTTCTGTTCATTTTTGTCCCCACCTGTGCACAAAATACTCCCTTGGTATCTCTAATTTTCTTGAAGAGATCTCTAGTCTTTCCCATTCTACTGTTTTCCTCTAATTCTTTGCATTGATCACTGAGGAAAGCTTTCTTATCTTTCCTTGCTTTTGTTTGTAACTCTACGTTCAAATGGGTATATCTTTCCTTTTCTCCTTTGCCTTTAGTTTCTCTTCTTTTCTCAGCTATTTGTAAGGCCTCCTCAGACAACCATTTTGCATTTTTGCATTTCTTTTTCTTGGGAATTCTCTTGATCACTGTCTCCTATACAATGCCATGAACCTCCATCCATAGTTCATCAGGGACTCTGTCAGATGTAATCCCTTCAATCTACTTGTCACTTCCACTGTATAATCATAAGGGATTTGATTTAGATCATACCTGAATGGTCTAGTGGTTTTCCCTTCTTTCTTCAATTGAAGTCTGAATTTGGCAATTTCATGATCCAAGCCACAGTCAGCTCCTGGTCTTGTTTTTGCTGACTGTATAGAGCTTCTCCATCTTTGGCTGCAAAGAATATAATCAATTTGATTTTGGTATTGACCATCTGGTGATGTCCATGTGTAGAATCTTCTCCTGTGTGGTTGGACAGGGTCTTTGCTATGACCAGTGTATTCTCTTGGCAAACCTCTGTTAGCCTTTGCCCTACTTCATTTGTACTCCAAGGCTAAATTTGCCTGTTACTCCAGGTATTTCTTGACTTCCTACTTTTGCATTCCAGTCCCCTATGATGAAAAGGACATCATTTTAATGTATTAGTTTTAGAAGGTCTTGTAGTTCATCATAGAACCATTCAACTTCAGCGTCTTTGGCATTAGTGGTTGGGGCATAGTCTTGGATTACTGTGATATTGAATGGTTTGCCTTGGAAACGAACAGAAATCATTCTGTCATTTTTGAGATTGCACCCAAGTACTGCCTATCGGACCCTTTTGTTGACTATGAGGGCTACTTCATTTCTTCTAAGGGATTCTTGCCCTTAGATATAATGGTCATGGTAGATATAATAGTCATCTGAATTAAATTCGCCCATTCCAGTCCATTTTAGTTCACTGATTCCTAAAATGTTGTGTTAGTTTCTACCTATATAGCAAAATGATTCAGCCATACATACAAATATATGCTCTTCCTTTTGGATTTCTTTCCTATTCAAGACACCACAGAGCATTAATTAGAGTTTGCTATGAGATGGCTGGATGGCATCACTGACTTGATGGACATGAATCTGGGTGAACTCTGGGAGTTTGTGATGGACAGGGAGGCCTGGCATGCTGCACTTCATGCGGTCGCAGAGTCAGACACAACTGAGTGACTGAACTGAACTGAACTGAACTGATGCTATATAATAGGTTCTCGTTAGGTATCTATTTTATACATAGTATCAATAGGGTATATGTATCAACCCCAGGCTCAGGATTCCCAGCTCCCTGTCCTTTCCCCCTTGGTATCCATACATTCCTTCCCTATGTTTATGTCTCTATTTGTGCTTTGCAAACAAGATCATAAAAAGAATGAAATTGGGTTATTTGTAGAGATGTGGGTGGACCCAGAGTCTGTCATACATAGTGAAGTATTAAGTCAGAAAGAGAACAGATATAGTATATTAACACATATATGTGCAATCTAGAATGATACGTGATCTTATCCACTGAATAATTTTCCAAGTTGGTTCAGTTATTGTATTTTCAAATTCTACTAATTATTTCAGTTTAATGTTCATCTTTACTATAAAAATCCAACTTGTTGGAAGATATAATAATCTGCTGCTGCTGCTGCTAAATTGCTTCAGTCATGACTGACTCTGTGCAACCCCATAGACAGCAGCCCACCAGGCTCCGCCGTCCCTGGGATTCTCCAGGCAAGAACACTGGAGTGGGTTGCCATTTCCTTCTCCAATGCATGAAAGTAAAAAGTGAAAGTGAAGTTGCTCAGCGGTGTCTGACTCTTAGCGACCATCTGAGGATTATATAAATAATCTGAGGATGCGACCACCAGTTGCCCTTTCACCTGTACCCAGGTGATTGGAGGCTCATCCCTCCACTCCCCATTCTCGGTCTGTGGGAAATATGTTCTCCCCATGATTCCCACAGTGGGGTTCATTTTCCAGAACACAGCCTTGAGAGCAAAGCACTGTTGAAACTATCTGGATGGTAAGCATGACTGAATGCTTTAAGGTCTCTACATAAACATGATTCTGGCCAGTGAGTGAGGAGATCTATTTATCTTGCAGCCAATCAAGATGAGCCTTGTAAATAAGTTCCCTTGCTTATTAAAGCGGCCACCTACCAATCTGGAAGATTCTGCCTCTTTCTTGAATCTTTCCTTGCCTTCCAAGTCTGAAGCCAATTTCATATTTCACCCTGGAAGCTGTCCAGTTTATAAAACCAACATTTATGTGTTTGTTTAGTTTTTTTCATGGTGAAGAAGCTGAATGAAAAACGATATTTATCCCCTGAATACACAGGTGAGAAATGATTTCTTTTTTACTCAGAAAAGGTTTCTACAGGGTATGAAAACTCTGTAATTTTTAAGCAGTCTGAACTTGCTATTGTGCCAAGATTGTTCTTTTTAACATATTTCCTGTATAAACAGGTTGTTTTTGGCTCTGAAATTGGCAGTTTAAATGTATTTTCTGATTATTCTTTGTTAAGTTTAAGTCTTTATGAACTAGTTTGTGGCTAAAAGAAATTTTCAAGCAGTCTCTGAAAGAAGTTCTTACTATTTTGTAGGATTGAGATATCATTTCAATATACTACGGAGAACCTCACGATTACCTCGTTATTGCTTCTCTTACTACTGCAGTGGATTTTACACTGGAGTCTGCATTTCAATTTATTGTGACCTGTAGACCTAGCAGAGCACATACACTTTTTAACTGTCATTTACAAAATGAAAACAAATTACTTTTTACATACTAGATTTTAAAATGTATCTTAAAGACCATAGAATTATTAGGAATTCACAAGGTGTGCTTTATTGCAAATATTTAAAACACAAAAAAAGAGGGATGGAGATAGCGGAAGAGAGAGAGACAGATTTGAATGCTTTTCATTGAACGATAAATCTAATCTGGTCTCTTCCATATTTCATTCTCACCAGCGTAAGGCCAGTCAATCACTATCTAATCTGATTAGCTAACCCAAGATTTTCCTTGCCGCCTGAATGCCAGCTCATCTCATTCTTATTTCCTGCAAATGTGGGTATTGATCATACTATAAGCTAGGACTCAATATTAGCTGCTTGGATTATCAGAGTTTAATTTTGGCAGCAACAATATAATTGATTCAAGCTGAATACTGCTTTGCATTATAGGTCCGTATCTACTTCACTATGGAAGGACTGAAGGTGTCTTCAACCTTGAGTTCACTCTTAGACATTGAATGACTATGAAACATTTACATAAGAGGGAGTACATGGAAGATACTAATAATACAGTGATGGTCCTGATGATCAGTCACAGAGTTTCTCAGCCTCAGTAGTACAGATATTTTAGACTGAGAAATTTGTTCGGGGTGGGAAGCTGTGCATTTTAAGATGTTTAGCAACACCTAAGGCCTTTACCCAGGAGAAGGCAATGGCACCCAACTCCAGTACTCTTGCCTGGAAAATCCCATGGACAGAGGAGCCTGGTAGGCTGCAGTCCATGGGGTCGCTAAGAGTTGGACACGACTGAGCAACTTCCCTTTTTACTTTCATGCATTGGAGAAGGAAATGGCAACCCACTCCAGTGTTCTTGCTTGGAGAATCCCAGGGACAGGGGAGCCTGGTGGGCTGCTATCTATGGGGTTGCACAGAGTCGGACACGACTGAAGCAACTTAGCAGCAGCAGCAGCAAAGCCTTTACCCAATAGCCAGTCCTAGCCCTCTTCTCCCAAGATGTAACAATACAAAAAATGTCTCAAGACATTGTCAAATGTTTTTCGGTTGGCAAAACTGTTTCCAGTTGAGAACAACTGATCTTATCTTGGCTACCATGTATGGTATTCCTGGCACAACAGTATGGGCTTATTTGTGTTTTCTTTCCTTCCTTCCTTCCTTCTTTATTTCTTGCCTTCCTGCTTTCCTTTTCTTTTGAGAAAGGTAGTATATTTTTTCTAGTTTAAAAAACACGTGATTGTAATTATTGTATTTCCTTGTGGCATACTCATATAGAGAAAATTTTATTGGACATTGGCTGGAGAAAACAATGTGTCCCCATTTAATTCAACCTTTAGGAGACAGTCAGGATGTTATTTTTAAAACAGCATTCTTTATTGGATACTATTGGTACCCTATAAGTACCAAAGATGTTTCTTACTAATTGCAATTTAAAAAGCGTAATTCCTTAACAGGGCCTTCGAGACTAATTCAGCTTTTGCTTCTCTACTCAGATTCTCACATCATTCTCTAATCTGTTCAACTGAAAAGGGTCACTTTCAGCTTCTTTAATGTTCTTTGGTCTACCAGGACATTTGTAGAAGCCTTTTTCCCCCATAAGAATAAATTTTCCTCAATCCCTGTATCTTCTTTTCAGCCAATAGTTTTCATTGGCTAATTACTACCCAACTTGAAGATCACCATTTATATATCACTACTCAGAAATTTTAACCTAAAGTTGGCCTCATGTTATAATATTTTTGGATAGAACTCTTTCCATTTTCCATTTAAATCAATTTACAATGATATTTATTAATATATTTAAACTTTATGTATCTGTCTTCTCCACCAGACATTATATGAGTAGAGACTATATTTGGAGACCTTGTGAAAGTCACTCTTTAGCATTGTGAAGACCGTTTATGATTCCTATACTTCTACCTCAGGAGGCCTATGAAAATACTTTTGCATATCTGTCACTGGGCATAAAAATAAAATTGAAATATTAATATAAGTCAGAGGTTACATATGAGGGAACTTTCAGTAAATGATCTGTGATTATGTTGGCTATAGATAAAATATTGAATATTAAGTGAGAGTTTATTGTGAAATAGTGCCTAAGTATTATTAATTTGTCATACTAATTTTAAGTATTCAGAAAAGGATTAGAGTGACTCCCATAGATGGTAAGGGAAGATTCCTATGATATACAGTAAGTCTGAGAGATGTTCCAGGTAATCTAGATTTAAGGCCATCACTTCCTATGCAAAATTTGGTATATGAAAATTTTAACAAATCATTTTAAAAATATAGCTTCATCATGGACACTCATGTCTCATAATTTGTCTCCGGATCGATGAGCTCAGAAAGGCACCAAATAGCACTTCTTTTTCCAGGAGTGGGATGGAGGAGTTTTGTTTATTTTTTCAACACTGAAAAAATTGTCAAAGATAATGTTCTTCTTTCTTCTGTCCTAAGGGACAATTACCATGGGTAGAGAGATTCTTCCCTGGTGTCTCAGACGGTAAAGCGTCTGCCTACAGGAGACCTGGGTTTGATCCCTGGGTCAGGAAGATCCTCTGGAGAAGGAAATGGCAACCCACTCCAGTACTCTTGCCTGGAAAATCCCATGGATGGAGGAGCGTAGTAGGCTACAGTTCATGGGGTTGCAAAGAGTTGGACACGACTGAGCGACTTCACTTCACTTCAGAGAGATACAAAACCTCAGCATGGTTCTTGACTTGTTCCTAAATCTCCCTGGATAAAGTTGTTAGCTACAGAGGAAAATGAAGGAACAATAGCATCTTATATTCAAACTCAAGATGCTGACTGCTGCTGCTAAGTCACTTCAGTCGTGTCTGACTCTGTGCGACTCCATAGACGGCAGCCCACCAGGTTCCCCCGTCCCTGGGATTCTCCAGGCAAGAACACTGGAGTGGGTTGCCATTTCCTTCTCCAATGCATGAAAGTGGAAAGTGAAAGTGAAGTTGCTCAGTCGTGTCCAACCCTTAGCAACCCCATGTACTGCAGCCTACCAGGCTCCTCCGTCCATGGGATTTTCCAGGCAAGAGTACTGGAGTGGGGTGCCACTCTCTTCTCCACAAGATGCTGACATTGCATACAAAATATATGTTTCTTGGATGAATAGAAAGAAGGAACAAAGATAGGAGTGAAGGAAGGAAAAAAAGAAAGAATAAAGGAAAGAAGGTAAGGAGGAAGGAAAGAAAGAAAGAAGGAATGAAAGAGAAAAAAATAACTAAATCTATGTTATTCTCCTGAGTAGAAGCACTATGACAAATGCTCAATGAATATTTGGATTTGCACACAGCCTGCTTTTTTAGAAAGAATGTAAAACAGTATAAATGCATGATGTACAGAAGAAATCTGAAAAGGAAAACTTATTTACACCTTATTTTTATGTTTTAAAAGCTATTACTAATTTAAATTTCTATAATCTCATTAAAATTTTAAAAGAAACTTTATACAGAGATAAATATCACAAAATGGCAGACATCATTCTCAGTATGAATTGTTACTGAGTTGTTAACCTCACAGTCCTCTTGGTTTGACTTGGAGTTAGAGGCTGAAAGGGATGGAAATTTTCAGTCTTTCAACTCACTGCTCATACATTTCTTAGTTTAATTTCTCTTACTCCGGTTCCTCCCTCTTGCTTTCTTTAGGTATCATTGACATCGAGATGCTTAATTTTAGCTCCAGCCTCCCCACACACCAGTTCTTTCCCCAAATGTGAGAATTTGTGATATCGCCTCAATTTTCCTTCCCAAAGGATTCTTCTCTCCTTTTATTTCTGCATCTAAATTCTCTGATATTTTTGTGAGCTATGCAAATTAGAGCTTTAGAAAAGTTTTTTCATTCGTTTCTTATTGAAAGAGTGGAAATGGTCTGCATTTCCTTGTAGCAGCTATAACACTTTAGGAGGGATTAGAACACAAAGAGCACGTTATCCCAACTTTGCTTACAGGAATGGTTTTAGAATGCACTGCATGCAGAGAAAGCATTTGTTTTCCAAAATTATTTATCAGAGAAATCAATCAGATCATCAGTACACTGTAACCACAGGCCATCTGCTGGAGATAAGACACAGCTTTGTCACACACAATCCTTATTTATATCAGCGTTCCTCTAGGGAATTTTAACTGTAATCATCTCTCAACAGGAATTCTTAGGTCATCAGTAGGTTAGTACTTGTTTAGAGAATAGGAGAGGGAAGAAGAACATTCAAATAAAATTAGTACCCAAAATGTAGCCTTTTTCCTGAGCTAAATCGACTCAATTTAACTACAGATGGGATTTAACCAGTTAAATTCTTGTGTTTAAGCTCTCATGAGTCACTAAGGTACTAAGATTAGAACTCACAGAGCCTAAAGTTTCCAGCTCATTGCTTAACCTGCTGAGTTGTACTGTTCCTGTATTATTCTGCACATGAGAACAATGGTACACAATGATGCTATACTAGTGCATACTCCATGTCTTCAGGTAGGCATTGAAAGTTGGTGTAATCAGACTGAAATTAACATAGACATCCAGCAAGCCAGAGTTTGTATTAAGGTGACAATATCCCTTTCTTTTTTTATAAATTACCGTCACTGATAAAACTTGGTTTACTCAACCGATTTTAAGAAAGCATTAAGACCTTTACTGAAACAAAAACTCCAGGCTAGAATGAGATATATTTCTTTCTGGAACAGTGTGGTAGAAAGAAGTCAGTATTGTCAGGAGACCTGATTTGATCCTTATACTGCTACTTTATGTTGTGTGATCTTAAAGAAGTCATTTAATCATTTGGGTTTAAATTCCCTCATCTATAGAACAAGACTGGAGATACCTACACTATCTATCTGAGAAACTTAGTGTAATGCTAGTGTATGTTATAAACACTATAAAAAGAAGCAGTGATATACTATATTAAGTAGAAATACACTTAAATGTGAGCATTTTTGTATCTGTGACTAGGATCTAAAATTTCTCCTGATATGAAAATTTCAGGATGTATTGAACTAAAAGTTAAATATAGTAATGATGTTTATTGTTAGTGTTTATCATCAGAAACATTGAGGAATATTGACTTATATGCTAGTAAAAGAACTTAGAAGATGGAGTACATGATAGATGTTATGTTCTAATAATGAAGGACAGTATTTGTCTCACAAATAATCTTAAATAACATTTTGAATTCATGGCTCAAATATATTTTCTAATATATATCTGGCATTTTAGAATATTTTTGCAACATGGTTTTAAGCCAAGAAAATCAAAGGTCTTGTTCATTTTCATACTACTTGGCAATGCTCAGCAGATTGTTACACTCCATTGTGGAGAACATGAAAACTACTTTATGCTAGGAAATTTTGAAGATGTTATTATTGGCATATGGGATGGTTGAATAAACAGTTGAAATTTCAAATGTAGTAAAAAGGATTCCCTTTATGACTGAAATGCATGGACATAAATGCCTTTCTTTTAAATTTCTGCAATAATTTTATACCATTTGGTAAATGTAGGAAAATGAGAAAATCTAATTATAATCTATAGTCATTAAATTAGGCCCGAAATAGCTTTCTAAAACAAACAGTAACATTTCTAGAAAGCACCAATATCTATATAAGTTGCAAATCTTGCAAGGTGCCAATATTTTTGTCATTTATTTCTTTTTTAAAAGATATTTTTCTGGCAATTGAAATATATTGACAGTGTTGTCCTGTCAACATTTTTTTTTTTTTTTTGCTTGTGAACGGAAAACATTTTTATGTGTTCAAATGACTGTGCTTTATGTGCAATACCAATAAGATTGAGTAAAATCATAGAGTTCAATCTGGTATATCATATACAGCAAAGTTATTTCTACCCATATTTAAACATATGTATAATTGTTTTGGTATTGAATGTTAAGTCATAACTGGAAGTCAAAGTGATAGGCTTAAAGATCCATCCACCCATTTCACAATTTTTTCCCCCAGGAGCTTGGCCCTACCTAACTCCCCCTGCTCCCAAAAATGCCAAGTTAAGCAGCAATGTTATACCCTCACCTCCCTACCTCAAGGTAATCAAGCTTTTGATTACCATTCAGATGAGCAGATTATATGTCAACTTTTCAAAAGTAAAAAAAAAATTTTTTTTTGGTATAAGCACTAATCTCTTTATGTCTAATCTTTTCCCTCCTTTGTTTTAAAAAAAAATCTTTAGTGTAAGGTTTACACATAGAATTCTGGATATGGTAAAGCTTAAAAATGTCTATTTTGTACCCTACTAACCAACTTCTTGAAGATGCATAATTTGTAATTGTACTTTCTTATATTTTTGAACTTCTATTCTTACTAATGTGTTTTTAAAAATCACACTTGGAAATATTATTAAGCATTCCCTATATTTATTTTACATAATTTAATAAATTTGATGAACTCCAGAAGGAATCAGCAATCTAAATGGGAAAGAAGGCAAAATAAGTTTTTAAATGCATGCTTTTTTAGGAATCTATCATTACAATAACTTTCTTTAATGATTATCAATAAAGTGTTCTGAAATTGTATTTGTAGTATTAATAAGGGAAAAATAATCTATGATAATCTAAGATCTTTATCTTAAATTTCTCTTATCTTCCCTTCCCTCTCCTGTCCTTATCCCCCACTCCTGGTTGTTCCTAGATTGTGGCCTTTGAGAAGTGGCCAAATTTAGTTAACCTAAGTCTTAGTTCTCTCAGTGCACAGCAAAGAAATGGTGTCATTTCTTTTATTGTCCTTTTATAGGAATGTTATAAGGATTAAATTTTGTGCTGAGCATTCAATGCTTGGCATAGCATATCAGCACTTGATAAATAGTGACTATTATTACTGTCACCTTTAGTAATATCATTGATAATAGTGATCATTGAACTTGCAGGGCACTTAATGTCTGGTTATCAATAAATAACTAAACTGAATAATTTCACGTATCTTGTCACATCAATCTACTGAACACCACTGCTACAGTGTATCAGTCCAGTTCAGTTGCTCAGTCGTGTCCGACTCTTTGTGACCCCATGAACTGCAGCACGCCAGGCCTCTCTGTCCATCACCAATTCCCGGAGTTCACCCAAACTCTTGTCCATTGAGTTGGTGATGCCATCCAGCCATCTCATCCTCTGCCGTCCCGTTCTCCTCCTGCCCTCAATTCCTCCCAGCATCAGAGACTTTTCCAATAAGTCAACTCTTTGCATGAGGTGGCCAAAGTATTGGAGTTTCAGCTTTAGTATCAGTCTTTCCAAAGAACACCCAGGATTGATCTCCTTTAGAATGGACTGGTTGGACCTCCTTACATTCCAAGGGACTGTCAAGAGTCTTCTCCAACACCACAGTTCAAAAGCATCAATTCTTCAGGGCTCAGGCTTCTTCACAGTCCAACTCTCACATCCATACATGACCACTGGAAAAACCATAGCCTTGACTAAACGGACCTTTGTTGGCAAAGTAATATCTCTGCTTTTTTAATATGCTGTCTATGTTGGTCATAACTTTCCTTCCAAGGAGTAAGCATCTTTTAATTTCATGGCTGCAATCACCATCTGCAGTGATTTTGGAGCCCCCAAAAATGAAGTCTGACACTGTTTCCAATCTTTCCCAATATATTTTCCATGAAGTATTGGGATTAGATACCATGATCTTAGTTTTCTGAATGCTGAGCTTTAAGCCAACTTTTTCACTCTCGTCTTTCACTTTCATCAAGAGGCTTTTTAGTTCCCCTTCACTTTCTGCCATAAGGGTGGTGTCATCTGCATATCTGAAGTTATTGATATTTCTCCCGGCAACCTTGATTTCAGCTTATGCTTCTTCCAGCCCAGCATTTCTTATGATGTACTCTGCATGTAAGTTAAATAAGCAGGGTGACAATATACAGCCTTGATGTACTCCTTTTCCTATTTGTAACCAGTCTGTTGTTCCATGTCCAGTTCTAACTGTCCAGTTCAGCTCAACATTCAGAAAGCTAAGATCATGGCATCTAGCCCCATCACTTCATGGAAAATAGATGGGGAAATAGTGGAAACAGTGTCAGACTTTATTTTTTTGGGCTCCAAAATCATTGCAGATGTGATTGCAGCCATGACATTAAAAGACACTTACTCCTTGGAAGGAAAGTTATGACCAACCTAGATAGCATATTAAAAAGCAGAGACATTACTTTGCCAACAAAGCTTCCTGACCTGCATATAGGTTTCTCAAGTGGCAGATCAGGTCGTGTGGTATTCCCATCTCTTTCAGAATTTTCCACAGTTTATTGTGATCCACACAGTCAAAGGCTTTGGCATAGTCAATAAAGCAGAAATATATGCTTTTCTGGAACTCTCTTGCTTTTTCCACGATCCAGCAGATGTTGGCAATTTGATTTCTGGTTCCTCTGCCTTTTCTAAAACCAGCTTGAACATCTGAAAGTTCACAGTTCACGTATTCCTGAAGCCTGGCTTGGAGAATTTTGAGCATTACTTTAGTAGCGTGTGAGATGAGTGCAATTGTGCGGTTGTTTGAGCATTGTTTGGCATTGCGTTTCTTTGGGATTGGAATGAAAACTAACCTTTTCCAGTCCTGTAGCCACTGCTGAGTTTTTCAAATTTGCTGGCATATTGAGTGCAGTACTTTCACAGCATCATCTTCCAGGATTTGAAATAGCTCAACTAGAATTCCATCACCTCCACTAGCTTTGTTCGTAGTTTTGCTTTCTAAGGCCCACTTGACTTCACATTCCAGGATGTCTGGCTCTAGGTCAGTGATCACACCATTGTGATTATCTTGGTTGTGAAGATCTTTTTTTGTACAGTTCTTTTGTGTATTCTTGCCACTGCTTCTTAATATCTTCTGCTTCTGTTAGGGTCATACCATTTCTGTCCTTTATCGAGACTGTCTTTACATGAAATATTCCCTTGGTATCTCTAATTTTCTTGAATAGATCTCTAGTCTTTCCCATTCTGTTGTTTTCCTCTATTTCTTTGCATTGATCGCTGAGGAAGGCTTTCTTATCTCTCCTTGCTATTCTTTGGAACTCTGCATTCAGATGTTTATATCTTTCCTTTTCTCCTTTGCTTTTTGCTTCTCTTCTTTTTACAGCTATTTGTAAGGCCTCCCCAGACAGCCATATTGCTATTTTGCATTTCTTTTCCATGGGGATGGTCTTGATCCCTGTGTCCCGTACAATGTCAGGAACCTCCGTCCATAATTCATCAGGCACTCTATCTATCAGATCTAGGCCCTTAAATCTATTTCTCACTTCCACTGTATAATCATAAGGAATTTGATTTAGGTGATACCTGAATGGTTTAGTGGTTTTCCCTACTTTCTTCAATTTAAGTCTGAATTTGGCAATATGGAGTTCATGATCTAAGCCACAGTCAGCTCCTGGTCCTGTATAGAGCACTCATTATTGATTTATTGATCACTTGTTCTACTGCAAAGACTGGTATTCTGGTTTTTATTATATACTACTTTCAAGTTCTGATTAAAAAAAAAAAAAACAGACCAAATAAACTACCTTTCTAGTCCTATCTGCCACTTATAACTATAATTATAAGAAATTATTATTCATTCATTATCTTTCTCTTTATCTATCTGTCTTTGCTCAGTCCTTTTTGAATGTTTTCAACCCCATGGACTGTAGGTTGCCAGGCTCCTCCGTCCGTGGGATTCTCCAGGCAAGAATACTGGCATGGGTTGCCATTTCCTCCTCCAGAGAGGTTCTTTCCAACCCAGGGATATAACTGAATCTCTTGCATCTCTGACATTGGGAGGCTAATTCTTTACCATTGAGTGACCTATCTATCTATATCTATCATCTAATTGCCTAATCAATTGTTTCCTTTTGCTATATCTATGATGTCCTCTTTATCTTTCAAGACATAACTTACATGTCATATTTTCTGATTTTATTTTGTTTATGCTTTTGGTGACCACCCTTAGCCCTCACATATAGTCATTGCCCTCTCTGTGTTCATTCAAATACTCTGGTTTAAGTCACTTCATATCCTTTAAAAAAAAAAAAAAAAGATAATTTATTTATTTTAACTGGAGGCTAATTACTTTACAATATTGTAGTGTTTTTTCCTGTACATTGAGATGAATCAGCCATGGGTGTATACGTGTCCCCCATCATGAAACTCCCTCCCACCTCCCTCTTAGGGTTGTCCCAGTACATGGGCTTTGAGTGCCCTGCTTCATGCATCAAACTTGCACTGGTCATCTATTTCACGTTTGGTAATATACATGTTTCAGTGCTATTATCTCAAATCATCCCACCCTTGCCTTCTCCCACAGAGTCCAAAAGTCTGTTCTTTATATCTGTGTCTCTTTTGCTGTCTTGCATATAGGGTCATTGTTACCATCTTTCTAAATTCCATATACAGTGTTAATATACTGTATTGGTGTTTTTCTTCACTTTGTATAATAGGTTCCTGTTTCATCCATCTCATTAGAACTGATTCAAATGTGCTCTTTTTAATAGTTGAGTAATATTCCATTGTGTATATGTACCACAGCTTTCTTATCCATTTGTTTGCCTATGGACATCTAGGTTGCTTCCCCCTTCATATCCTTTTAAAGTTAGTGTACCTAGGCACTGAGCTCTTTCAAGGTAACCTTTGTATCCTACTCACTGAAACATCTTCAAACACTTAGTAAAATGTCTAATATGTAGTAGGTGATCACTTGATAATATTTGATAAGTTATTTTAATCTTCTAGGCTCAAAATTTTGGAATTAGCTTTAGTTTAGTTTACTTTTTTACCCTTCATTTCTAACTATTCCAGGTTCTGGTCTCTCTTTCACATTTTCAATTTCAAAATTATACATTTGATGGTGATGGTTTAGTCACTAAGTTGTGTCCGACTCTTTGTGACCCCGTGGACTGTAGCAGCCAAGCTCCTCTGTCAGTGAGATTCTCCAGGCAAGATTACTGGAGTGGGTTGCCATTTCCTTCTCCTGGGGATCTTTCCCACTCAGGGTTTGAACCTGAATCTCCTGCACTGGGAGGTGGATTCTTTACAACCAAGAAAGGAGAAAGGCTTTACTGAGTAGGGGGCTTGAGCCCTGGAAGACATGAAGACGGTAAGCCAGCCCATACAAAGATTTAAATCAACTTTGGCATGGCAGAAGGTGCCAAAAAGATGTAATAGAAAACTGGCAGAAAATAACAATCCATATTAATAAATGTGTCATTTAAGAACAGAGTGCTGTGACACAAAGCAGGGAAGTAGGTGGTGCACGCCAACAGATGCGTCATGCTCGAATAACTCAAATAAAGAACACGTGTTAGGTTCTTAAGCACATTGGTCAGAAAGTTACAAACTTAGTACAAATCTTGACTCTCAGATGGGTTAAAATCTAACCTGGTTAATATGCTGTACCTGTATCAATGTGGAAAACAGGAGGCTGGTCATCATTACCCTCGTCAATGTGCCTGCTCTGGTTTGGGGTGGCAATGTGGCATGACCTGTCCGCTTTATAAACATGCATTCCTTTTGAAACAGTAACTCTAGATCTAGAAGTTTCATCCCACTGGAATAAATATATAAGTGTAAATAATGTTGATTGCAAAGTTTTAATTACAACACAGATTGATGACATTGTGATTATTCAATACAGTATTGTCCATTTAGTATAAAGATGAAATTCTATGTTTGCTCCTATGGAGTATTGTTGTACACAATATATTAAATATGTGATTTGCAGAAAAAAAATATACATTTGAAAATAAAATTATCTGTTAGCTAGCATTTTCCTTAGTATCTATGAATTAGATTTCTAACTCCAGAAAAAATATTACTCTTATGTCCTCAGAATCTATTCCTAACATCTTTTATCTGCAATCTCTTTTATGTACTTGGTGTATTTTTTCCTATTGTTTGAATTAGGAATGGATATGTAACACATACTATCAAAATTGCAGGAAATTTCTTTAAGGTGGCTACTGCTACTGCTAAGTTGCTTCAGTCGTGTCTGACTCTGTGTGACCCCATAGACGGCAGCCCACCAGGCTCCCTTGTCCCTGGGATTCTCCAGGCAAGAACACTGGAGTGGGTTGCCGTTTCCTTCTCCAATGCATGAAAGTGAAAAGTGAAAGTGAAGTCACTCAGTCGTGTCCGACTCTTAGCGACCCCATGGACTGCAGCCCACCAGGCTCCTCTGTCCATGGGATTTGCCAGGCGAGAGTACTGGAGTGGGTTGCCATTGCCTTCTTCGTTAAGGTGGCTACTACCTGTCAAAATATATAAATGATTGTGATCCTCCTCAATTTTATCAAAGATACCATGCTGACATCAGTAAGATCCTTCTTTACCATTCATTCCACTCAGTTGACATCTTACAGATTAGAACACCATGGTATCAATGCGTCTTTGTGTTCTAGCATATCACACTGTCACAATTTTTGGCTCACTATAGCAAATTATATTTATTATAAAGGCATGATTTTAAATGATACAATTTAAAAGGCTCCTCTTTTAGAATAACTTTATTTCACTACCTTTAGTATTGTAATAGTGGATACTTTCATCATAAAGTAATAAAGTATAACGATTCTGACTCAGATGGTAAAGAATCTGCCTGCAATGTGGGAGACCTGGTTTTCATCCCTGGGTTGGGAAGATCCCCTGGAGAAGGGAACAGCTACCCACTCCAGTATTCTGGCCTGGAGAACTGCATGGACAGAGGAGCCTGGTGAGCTACAGTCCATGGGATCGCAAAGAGTCGGACACGACTGAGTGACTTTCACTTTCACTTTGGTTCAACAAATAAGAAACTTGGAGACAGAATTGTAATTTATATCAGTTTCAAACCAAAGGTGTCACAGATTGAAAGAACAGAAGGAGAAAGCATATAGCTTCATATTTCCTGGGAATAACACACAAATGCACAGGAAATTGTCTAGGACCTTAGCTCCTATTCTGTACACCCGTTGTCAGTCTCAGTATTAACATTCCTCTTTGCTCAGTCCTTGGCTATATAACACATTTTACTTCTTCCCTTGCTGAAAAATCAATAGGTAAAATTAGATTTTAATTCATATCATAGGATTTAAGCACGATTTTTAAAAAATTGTAATTTGAACTATTAATAGTTTCATAGATTGTATATGTATACTTTGAGTTAGAATAATTTTTGCTGTTATTTTTATGAAAGCAGTACTCTCATATTTTCAACATGCTGGTAGGCATATTTAACGGTGTCCTTCCTTTACAATCTCAGAACTAAAAAATACCATTTGATAGGTAGAATACAATTTAATAGTGAATCATGAGAGAAAGCTTATGTAAATATTTTCTGTCTGAATTAAGCATACAATATTGTCTAATAGTTTCAGAGTAAAAATTATAACTTATAATTTGTTTCACATTTTAGTAAATGTTTTTTCACTAACAGTTTTCATTATTTCTAAAATTTGAACGATTCTTATAAAACCATGTACATGTATATAAGTTCTATATTTCCTGCCAAGCATAAAAATTATGTATATTAGTAAGAAATTTTTTGGATGTTAGTAAATAAAAGAACATTTACACAACTTTCTATTAAAAAAGGTAACAGTTAACACACACAAATGCACATGTATGTATACATACACACACACACACACACACACACAAGGTAATACAGATATATATAAATGAAAATTACTGAAATGTCATCACCTGGAGAAGATATTATTAACGTTCATATTCTTAAATCTTAAAACTCATTCATGTGTATGATATCAATTTAGGAAGTAAATATATATATTGATTTATTACACATACTGCTTTTTAACCATATTTGTTAAAAAGTAGCTACATAAATGACTAAATTTACATCTAGTCATTTTTAATATGTTTAATCAAATTGGGTTTTGCTGAATGTTTATATAATTTCCTTTACTTGTTTTTAAACTGCTTATTGAATGAATTTGATTTTCTACCTCATAACAAATTTGGTTAAGATTTTTTCATAGAAAGGACTCTATCTCAACCAGATTTTCAAATTTATTAGCCTAAAGATATAGAATGCATGCTCATAATTATTTTCCTTTTATTTTAATTACAGATTATGATCATTTTACCTTTGATATTTTTTCACTCTTTTGGTCCTAAATGGTTTGCTCCTTGGAAGAAAAGCTATGACAAACCCAGAGAGCATATTAAAAAGTAGAGACATTACTTTGCCAACAAAGGGTCTGTCTAGTCAAAGTTATGGTTTTTCCAGTAGTCATGTATGGATATGAGAGTTGGACTATGAAGAAAGCTGAGTGCTGAAGAATTGATGCTTTTGAACTGTGGTGTTGGACACTCTTGAGAGTCCTTTGGACAGCAAGGAGATCCAACTAGTCCATTCCTATTTAGGAAATCAGTCCTGAATATTCATTGGAAGATTGATGCTAAAGCTGAAACTCCAATACTTTGGCAACCTGATGCAAAGAAATGACTCATTTGAAAAGACCCTGATGCTGGGAAAGACTGAAGGCAAGAGAAGAAGGGGATGACAGAGGATGAGATGGTTGGATGGCATCATCAATGCGACAGACATGAATTTGAGTAAGCTCCGAGATTGGTAATGGACAGGGAGGCCTGGCATGCTGCAGTCCATGGGGTCACAAAGAGTTGGACATGACTGAGTGACTGAACTGAACTGAACTGAGAATAGCTTGTGGTTTGTTTATTTAATTTGTAATTCCAAGTACCTGCTCTTGGATATATTATTGTTTCTGCTGATCATTTGCCAGTTGGTTTGTCAGCATATATTTAGACCTTTATTAATTACCTCATGTTCTTTATAAGTAATTTCATCTTGTATATGTGTGTTTTTTAAAGAGTCTATTTAAATATGCTTTCAATACTGTTTTGATTTTTGCTTTGACACAAATTTATTTAATGTAGTGTGTAAAATAGGTTAGTAGTTGGACTTTTTATTTGTCTTACTATAAATAGCACATATATTTTCCCTAAGATTCTTATTTTCTTTGCATTTCCAGGTGATAATGTTATTTAATTAATTTTCATGTTATTTGTATAATCCTGAAGGATACAGCATTATTTAGGGTTATATCACTGATTAACTGTTAGTTTCTCAGTTGTCTGTGTCTAGCTGTTTGTGACACCCTGGATTGTAGCCACTAGGTTCCTCTGTCCATGGGATCCTCCAAGCAAGAATACTGGAGTGGGTAACCATTCCCTTCTCCACATGATCTTCCTGACTTAGGAATTCAGCTTTCATTCCAATCCCAAATAGGGCAATGTTAAAGAATGTTTAAACTTCCATACAATTGCATTCATTTCACATTCTAGCAAGGTAATGCTCAAAAGCCTTCATGCTAGGCTTCAGCAATATATGAACTGAGAACTTCCAGATGTACAAGCTGGATTGAGAAAAGACAGAGCAACCAGATATCAAATTGTCAACATCCATTGGATCATAGAGAATGCAAGGGAATTCCAGAAAAGCATCTATTTATGCTTTATTGATTATGCCAAAGCCTTTGACTGTGTGGATCACAACAAACTGTGGAAAATTCTGAAAGAAATGGAAATACCAGGCCACCTCACCTGCCTCCTGGGAAACCTGTATGCAGGTCAAGAAGCAGAAGTTAGAACCAGAAGTGGAACAATGGACTGGTTTCAAATTGGAAAAGGAGTATGTCAAGGCAGTATATTGTCACCCTGCTTATTTAACTTATATGCAGAGTACATCACGTGACATGCCAGGCTGGATGAAGCACAAACTGGAATCAAGACTGCCAGTAGAAATATCAATAACCTCAGATATGCAGATGACACTACCCTAATGGCAGAAAGTGAAGAGGAACTGAAGAGCCTCTTGATGAAGGTGAAAAAGGAGAGTGAAAAAGCTGGTTTAAAACTCAGCATTCAAAAAATGAAGATCATGACATTCAATCCAATCACTTCATGGCAAGTAGATGGGGAAAAAGTGGAAACAGTGACAATTATTTTTCCTAGGACTCCAAAATCACTGCGGACAATGACTGCAGCCAGGGAAAGACACTTGCTCCTTGGAAGGAAAGCTATGATAAACCTAGACAGCATATTAAAAAGCAGAGATATCACTTTGCCAACACAGGTCCATATAGTCAAAGCTATGGTTTTTCCAGTAATTATGTATGGATGTGAGAGTTGGACTATAGAGAAAGCCGAGTGCCAAAGAATTGATGCTTTCAAATTGCGGTGCTTGAGAACCCTCTTAAGAGTTCCTTGCACAGTAAGGAGATCAAACCAGTCAGTCCCAAAGGAAATCAACCCTGATTATTCATTGGAAGGACTGATGCTGAAGCTGAAGCTCCATTGCTTTGTCCGCTGGATGCAAAGAGTTGATGCATTGGAACAGACCCTGCTGGTGGGAATGATTGAGGGCAGGAGAAGAAGGGGGCAACAGAGGATGAGATGTTTGGATAGCATAACTGACTCAATGAACATGTATTTGAGCAAACTCTGGGAGATAGTGAAGGACAGGGAAGACTGGCATGCTTCAGTCCATCAGGTTACAGAGTCAGACACTGCTTAGCGATTGAACTACAATAAATAAAATATAAACAATTTTAATGGATTTACTTGTTCTTGTGCATAATTTATACTCATTTTTTATACTCATTTCTCTTTTAAAGAACTTTCCTGGTGGCTCAGTGTAGAAAAATCTGTCTGCCAATGCCGGAGACACAGATTCTCTCCTTACTCCTGGAAGATCCCACATGCCATGGAGCAACTAAGCCCATGTGCCAAAACTATTGAGCCTGTGCTCTAGAGCCTGGAAGCCGTGACTACTGAGCCCATGTGTCACAACTACTGAAGCCTGTGCACCTAGAGCCTGTGCTCTGCAACAGTGGGCGCCACCACGGTGAGAAGTCTGCACATCACAACTAGGGAGTGACGTCACTTGCCATACTAGAGACAGCCTGAGCATGGAAACGAAGACCCAGCACAGCCATAAAATAAATATTCAATAAATAAATAAAAATTAATTTAGAAAAAAAGAGCTTTTGTAACTGTCATTGGTAAATTATATCTTTGACTATGAACTTATTCTTTTATCTTTAAGAGTCACATTGTTTTAGGAAATTTCCTTAAAGCAGAATAAAGCTGAATTATATTATCTGAGTTAAATCTGTAATTCTCATCTTTTAGTAGATCCATTTAACGTGTATTTGCATAAGGTTATATTTAGTTTTCCAACTCTTATTAACTTAGTTTTTTCCTTCAAGAAAATTTCTTTTTTATTTCATGTTTTAATTTTATTGAGAATTGAGAAGATGTACAGACTGAGGTAGATCTGCAACATTCCCTTTGGGAAAATGTTAATGATCTGTTTTTTTCTCCTGATTATCCCTCTCTAAACCAAAAAGCAAAACCAAACAGAACAAAACAGCTCAGGGATTTTTCCCTTAATGGAGTCATAATGAATTTAATTTATTTTAATTTATTATTATAATTCCAATAATAAAAATGTATCCCCTAACAGCAATAAGCATACCTAGCACATCATTTCTCAATAAAACTATTGAAACCACAATCTTTAAAGAAATGCTTATTTGGGATCTTGGACAAGAGAAGTATAAGATTTTTTGGTGTACAAGAATGCAAATAGACAAATGTTCAAATACTGGTGGAGACAAAAAGACATAAGAACCAGATTAACGCTTCTAACTGTTGAAATTACTGACAGTTTGAGCATCAAAAAGAATAGCAAAACTTTTATATAGCACAGTGAATATAAAATGATCTATAATTTAATGATAGTAATAAGAATAATGTTAAGGGCAGGGAGAAAAGAGGGCCTCATATAAAATACAAAATACACATTTAATGAACTAAGAAGTAACACAGATATAAGAAATCACTGCAGCTCTCATTGATATAATTGATTCAGATAAGACTAATTGATGGACACTAAAATTGAGTGAAAGATTATTGAGTAACAAGTTATTTCTATAGTTTCAAAGTATTACTCTACAGCTTTTATAAATTGTAAGGAAATAAGATGACACCACCCTTATGACAGAAAGTGAAGAGGAACTAAAAAGCCTCTTGATGAAAGTGAAAAAGGAGACTGAAAAAGTTGGCTTAAAGCTCAACGTTCAGAAAACGAAGATCATGGCATCTGGTCCCATCACTTCATGGGAAATAGATGGGGAAACAGTGGAAACAGTGTCAGACTTTAGTTTTTTGGGCTCCAAAATCACTGCAGATGGTGATTGCAGCCATGAAATTAAAAGATGCTTACTCCTTGGAAGGAAAGTTATGACCAACCTAGATAGCATATTGAAAAGCAGAGACATTACTTTGCCAACAAAGGTCCGTCTAGTTAAAGCTATGGTTTTTCCTGTGGTCATGTACGGATCTGAGAGTTGGACTGTGAAGAAAGCTGAGCGCTGAAGAATTGATGCTTTTGAACTGTGGTGTTGGAGAAGACTCTTGAGTGTCCCTTGGACTGCAAGGAGATCCAACCAGTCCATTCTGAAGGAGATCAGCCCTGGCATTTCTTTGGAAGGAATGATGCTAAAGCTGAAATCCAGTACTTTGGCCACCTCATGTGAAGAGTTGACTTATTGGAAAAGACTCTCATGCTGGGACGGATTGGGGACAGGAGGAGAAGAGGATGACAGAGGATGAGATGGCTGGATGGCATCACTGACTCAGTGGGCGTGAGTTTGCGTGAACTCCAGGAATTGGTGATGGACAGGGAGGCCTGGCATGCTGTGATTCATGGGATCTCAAAGATTCGGACATGACTGAGCGACTGAACTGAACTGAACTGAAGGGAATAAGTGTATCTTTATAATGAAGAAAACTATAGACCTACCAATGTATATGTATGTGATTGCATACAATAACCACCAATATTGTGTCAAACTGACATCAAGCTTCAGTTCAGTTCAGTTCAGTTCAGTCGCTCAGTCGTGTCTGACTCTTTGCGACCCCATGAACTGCAACATGCCAGGCCTCCCTGTCCATCACCAACTCTCAGAGTCCACCCAAACTCATGTCCATTGAGTCGGTGATGCCATTCAACCATCTCGTCTTTTGTCATCCCCTTCTCCTCCTGCACTCAATCTTTCCCAGGATCAGGGTCTCTTCAAATGAGTCAGCTCTTCGCATCAGGTGGCCAAAGTATCGGAGTTTCAGCTTCAGCATCAGTCCCTCCAATGAACACCCAGGACTGATATCTTTTAGGATGGACTGGTTGGAACTGCTTGCAGTCCAAAGGACTCTCAAAAGTCTTCTCCAACACCACAGTTCAAAAGCATCAATTCTTTTAACATAGAATATATAACATTGAAAGTGAAACCCTAACATAAATTATGAATTTAGGTGACATTGATGTGTCAGTAGAGGTCATCAATTACTACAACAGTGTAATTCTGGGGCAGGGTGGTCACAGTGGCGAAGACAACGCATGCTTGAGGACAGAGAATATACGGAAACCAAATACTTGGTGTTCTATTATGCTGTGAACCTAAAACTGCTCTAAAAAATAGTCTATTAGAAATTCTGAAATCTAAACTTCCAATTTTTTTTCCACAACATCATTTGGCATTAAAAATATATAAAAAAATTGCTAATATGACTGGTTACTAAACAGTCTAATATAACTTTACATATTTTTAAATTATTATTTAGATTGACAAAGAAGTTTACCATTTGTATTACCTAACTTTTTTTTTTTGTCCTTTTTTCTTCTAATGACTTATAAAGGCTTCGCTGGTGGCTCTGAAGGTAAAGAATGCACACAATGGAGGAGACCCAGGTTTTATCCCTGGGTCCGGAAGATCCCCTGAAGAAGGGATGGCTACCCACACCAGTGTTCTTGCCTGGAGGATTGCACGGACAGAGGAGTCTGGTGGGCTGCAGTCCATGAAGTTGCAGAGTCTGACAGGACTGAGCTGCTAATCCAAAAGGATCTTTATATAGTAATGATAGATTTCCTCTGATATGTTCAATATTTTTCCCGTTTGTTATATTTTAACTTTGTTCATGTTTACCTTTTGCCACAGAAGTTGTAATACATAGTCAAGGCAGTCTTTTTGTTCTGTTTCGCCTTTTGTTTCACATCCAGATTACATAAATGATTCTTTATCCTTTTCAAGCAGTTTTGTGGTTTACATCTATTTGGAATTTTATGTATGTTTCTATCATATGATCTTATGTTTCTTATGTGGTTTCCTCAAATAGTTTTTACCATTTATTGAATAAACTTTTCACATTAATTTAAAATGTCTTGTCAAATTTTATATAAAGTGATCTTTTCTAGATTCTCAAAAAAATATATTTTAAATATTTCTCAGACCTAAAAGTCCCTTCCAATGGAATTGCAATTTTGTGGTGTTTGGTTTTTGCTTTTTTCTGCCAACAAATTAGCAAAATTCTTTATTAAAAATTTCAATAGAAAATACTTAGGAATATATCTACCTAAAGAAACTAAAGACCTATATATAGAAAACTATAAAACACTGGTGAAAGAAATCAAAGAGGACACTAATAGATGGAGAAATATACCATGTTCATGGATTGGAAGAATCAATATAGTGAAAATTAGTATACTACCCAAAGCAATTTATAGATTCAATGAAATCCCTATCAAGCTACCAAAGGTATTCTTCACAGAGCTAGAACAAATAATTTCACAATTTGTATGGAAATACAAAAAACCTCGAATAGCCAAAGCGATCTTGAGAAAGAAGAATGGAACTGGAGGAATCAACCTACCTGACTTCAGGCTCTACTACAAAGCCACAGTCATCAAGACAGTATGGTACTGGCACAAAGACAGAAATATAGATCAATGGAACAAAATAGAAAGCCCAGAGATAAACCCACGCACATATGGACCCCTTATCTTTGACAAAGGAGGCAAGAATATACAATGGATTAAAGGCAATCTCGTTAACAAGTGGTGCTGGGAAAACTGGTCAACCACTTGTAAAAGAATGAAACTAGAACACTTTCTAACACCATACACAAAAATAAACTCAAAATGGATTAAAGATCTCAACATAAGACCAGAAACTATAAAACTCCTAGAGGAGAACATAGGCAAAACACTCTCTGACATACATCACAGCAGGATCCTCTATGACCCACCTCCCAGAATATTGGAAATAAAAGCAAAAATACACAAATGGGACCTAATTAAACTTAAAAGCTTCTGCACAACAAAGGAAACTATTAGCAAGGTGAAAAGACAGCCTTCAGAATGGAAGAAAATAATAGCAAATGAAGCAACTGACAAACAACTAATCTCAAAAATACACAAGCAACTCCTACAGCTCAATTCCAGAAAAATAAATGACCCAATCAAAAAATGGGCCAAAGAACTAAATAGACATTTCTCCAAAGAAGACATACAGATGGCTAACAAACACATAAAAAGATGCTCAACATCACTCATTATCAGAGAAATGCAAATCAAAACCACTATGAGGTACCATTTCACACCAGTCAGAATGGCTGCGATCCAAAAGTCTACAAGCAATAAATGCTGGAGAGGGTGTGGAGAAAAGGGAACCCTCTTACACTGTTGGTGGGAATGCAGACTAGTACAGCCACTATGGAGAACAGTGTGGAGATTCCTTAAAAAACTGGAAATAGAACTGCCTTATGACTCAGCAATCCCACTGCTGGGCATACACACTGAGGAAACCAGAAGGGAAAGAGACACGTGTACCCCAATGTTCATGCAGCACTGTTTATAATAGCCAGGACATGGAAGCAACCTAGATGTCCATCAGCAGATGAATGGATAAGAAAGCTGTGGTACATATACACAATGAAGTATTACTCAGCCATTAAAAAGAATACATTTGAATCGGTTCTAATGAGGTGGATGAAACTAGAGCCTGTTATACAGAGTGAAGTAAGCCAGAAAGAAAAACACCAATACAGTATACTAACGCATATATATGGAATTTAGAAAGATGATAACATAACCCTGTATACGAGACAGCAAAAGAAACACTGAAGTATAGAACAGTCTTACGGACTCTGTGGGAGAGGGAGAGGTTGGGAAGATTTGGGAGAATGACACTGAAACATGTATAATATCATGTATGAAACGAGACGCCAGTCCAGGTGTGATGCATGATACTGGATGCTTGGGGCTAGTGCACTGGGACGACCCAGAGGGATGGTATGGGAAGGGAGGAGGGAGAAGGGTTCAGGATGGGGAACACATGTATACCTGTGGCGGATTCATTTTGATATTTGGCAAAACCAATACAATATTGTAAAGTTTAAAAATAAAATAAAATTGAAAAAAAATGCCTGGAAAAAAAAGAAAATAGATATTGACTATTTTAAATTAATATCTTCTACAAGTCTGTAATAATTTAAATATCACTACTCTCATCACGATGATGAGCATAAATATGTATTAAACACTTTTAATTTGCAAAAACTTGACTAAGCCATTTATGAACATAATCTCAGTCAATCCTCAGTACAATCTGATGTTTACATACAAGAAAAGTGAAGCTTTGATGACTTTAATGACTTACCTAATGTTATAGCAGAAAAGAAGATGAGACAGAATTCAACACAATTCTTTCTAACTCAAAATCCTACTTCTTAACCATTAAATATTAAGTCCTTTTGATCTGTAGATTCAGATCCTTTTTCAGTCAATGGTTTTATTTTCAAGTCTTTGAACATTCTGTTTGATTTGATTTATTTGCTTGTTCAGAGGTATTCATTATCTATATATTGAATTTTGTTTTGTCCTTACCTCTCTAACTTTTACATTCTTGCTTTGTTTCCTTTAACATTCTGGATTTTTTTTTTTCTTGTCTATGTTTTTCTTGATGCTATGAATTTGGTTTTCCAGGCTGGAGTATTTAAAATTCAATCTGAACTAACTATATACCATTAATTTATAAAATGACATGTGTTTGAATAATCAAAACTTAACTATATTACAGCAAATTTTTAAATAACAGAATTAACCTCAGATAATACAATATGGGTAAAGCATAGATAATACATATTGCTGTTGTTGTACTCAGTTGCTCAGTCATGTCCAACTCTTTGCAACCCCATGGACTGTAGACCATCAGACTCCTCCATCCATGGGATTTTCCTGACAAGAATACTGGAGTGGGTTGCCATTTCCTCCTCCAGAGGATCTTCCCAACCCAGGGATTGAACCTGCACCTCCTGTATTTGGCAGTTCTTTTCCACTTAGCAACCTGGAAATCCATAGATTAATACATAGGAAATGATATTCACAGATGAGTTATATATACTTAATAACTGCACAGTTTAAAAAAATCAAATATATCTAAGTAAAGGACAATTCAATGGCAGAAAAATGATTGTGCAGTTTTTAAATAATTGTGTGATCAATTAAAAATTACATAACCATAATATTGAAAATCAGAGATCCAATATTGAAAGGGCACTGCATTTGGATCTGATCTTAAATGCAAGTCCTGACAGTGTGACTTTGAACAAGTATCTTAGCCATTCTGAAAGTATTCAATATCTGCAAAATGGGAAAATTAGTATCTTCCCCATAATAATGCTTTAAAATAAAATAAATAATGCTTCAAGGAAATTTTAAGTTGTGAAATATATGCCATCCTGTATTATAACTATTATTATTTTTGTATAAAAATTATCATCTTTAGTCATCAGCACCTAGAACTGTAATTCTTTGCTTAGTTATTTCAATTGTCATTGTTGCAAAAGACCAAGAATGTGCTGTCACATCTATATAGAAGGAGCTATAATCAGTGTTTTTCCTTTGAATTATTTACACCTTAATAATAGATGCCTCTCAAATTATCGGAGCATTAACAAAATGCCATTTCTGATATGCAAATGCTCCAAGTCATGTTTCTGAATAGATACTGTTCTGCCTCAAAGATAAATAAGAAGAACTGTGAATGTAGTAGCTGGGATTTCAGCCAGTGAGGGCTGCCATTTCAGCAGTGCGGGTGCACACTGAGCTTGGCTTGGTGGCAGTTAGAAGTAGCAACTCATGAATGTAGACAGATTTATGCAGGGTGACCTTCATGACTCAATGTGCGTGGTAGCTTTGTGATTTCCACAGGGGTTACTAACAGGACATTCCATTGACAACCACAATGAGTGTTCTACTTCCCTGGCATTTTTAGAGCACATCTTTATGCATCAGAAAACCTCAGCCTTGCACAGGGTTGCTTTCTAAAGAGACACACTGCTGGATGGATTTTGTAAAGGATAAAGTTTATCTGCATATCCGTCAATTAACTAACCATAACTTCAGGGGTTCTTTTATTTTCAAATATTTTGGTACTTTACCTCCACAATGAACATCCAAAGTTGTGTTTCTGTGATATAAATGATTGAATCAGTGTTTAGGCTCAAAGCATATAGACAGCTGTTTATAGGGGATTTTAGAATGATGATCTCAGAATCAAAAGGGCATACGGGTGCTGTAGTTAATGACAAAGCATATTGAAATACCTTCATTTTCTTTATGGAAAAATGTTAATTCAAGTAGATTAGTGAACTGTAATGGCAACCCACTCCAGGACTCTTGCCTGGCAAATCCCGTGGACGGAGGAGCCTGGAAGGCTGCAGTCCGTGGGGTCACTAGGAGTCGGACACGACTAAGCAACTTCACTTTCACTTTTCACTTTCATGTATTGGAGAAGGAAATGGCAACCCACTCCAGTGTTCTTGCCTGGAGAATCCCAGGCACGGGGGAGCCTTGTGGGCTGCCGTCTATGGGGTCGCACAGAGTTGGACACGACTGAAGCGACTTAGCAGCAGCAGCAGTGAACTGTAATAGGCCTATTACAGCTAGACTCCAAGGAGACATTTATTAAATTCAGTATTCATTTCATTTTGGAAAAGTTGGAGTAATTCCACTGCCCCAAATCAAGCTAGCAATTGAATTTATTTCAGTTGCAAAGCAGGTATCCAAAGATGTGCACCAGGATTCAACCTGTTCTTGTCTTACTCCTTTCGATTTATTGGATGACATTATAAGAATATTCTCAGTAACTTAAAGAAGGGGGGAATGTCCAATTTAATCAGGTTCCAAAATGATTTCTGTATGCTGACGCATCTAAAGTTAACATGATAATATTTATCATCAAGAAATATATCTGATTGCTAGTGAAACTAGGAAGATTTAACTTGGAAAAGAAGAATAATTTAGAAGTAAAGGAAGAGTAATTAAAATCAATCAACTGTTTGCTTAGCAGAAGAAGAGACAACAGAAATAGAAGTGAAATTAATGATACATTACATAGAGAGAACAATTTGGACTGTGTATAAAAACATTCAAATACATTTTTTCAAACAAGAAGTTTACTCAGGATCTCAGAGTGCACCTTGATTGATGATGTCTCACCAGATGTTGGAGGACAGTTGGATTCTCTATGTGTGAGGGATGGGAATGTTTGGTCTTTAGATTATGCCTTACCCCAGAGCATCTATGATTTTTTTTTAATCATTGAAATAGTTGAAAGAAGTTCATGGTCTGCTTTGAAAGTGAAAGTTGCTCAGTGGTGTGGGTGCCATGGACTATACAGTCTATGGAATTCTCCAGGCCAGAACACTTGAGTGGGCAGCCGTTCCTTTCTCCAGGGGATCTTCCCAACCCAGGGATCGAACCCAGGTCTCTCACATTGCAGGCAGATTCTTTAACAGCTGAGCCACCAGGAAAGCCCAAGAATACTGGAGTGGGTAGCCTATCCTTTCTCCAGCGGATCTTCTACACCCAGGAATTGGACCAGGGTCTCCTGCACTGCAGGCAGATTCTTTACCAGCTGAGCTACCAGGGAAGTTCAGGTACCAGGGAAGTTCTGCTTTAATGCTCCTCTTTTCTTTACAAAGTCTAATATGAAAAATTCAAAATATGTTTAATTTAAAGAGCAATATGGGATCTCTGTGGTAAATAGAGTTATTAATGCTTGTTGCCTAATGCTGAAAATGGGACACAGAGACATCTCCTATAAGAGTTCAGTTTTTAAATTCAAAACCACATTTTATTAATTCTATATGGTCATGTCCCCTCACCATTGAACCTAATGTAGAATTGAAAACAGTTACCAAGGGAGTAACTAGGTTATTTTCAATATAATGGCCCTGATTCCAACTGCAGTGGTCATTTATTCAAATAAGTTTCAGTGTTATATGCTATGATAGCATACCAAACTTTATCATTCATAACATTCCACCTTGACATTTTTGTCTTTGCTCTTATAAATCATCTATTTTTAAAGTATCTCTGGCTCTTGGCACAGTTACTTTCCACTTTTTGTTAAATGAATATATTTTCGTATATATATTCAAATATATTTCATATAGGACATGTATCATGTGCACCTGAATTTTGTCAATATTTCTTTTCGTCCCCATCTCCTTGCCCTTCTTCTTATTGAATTGACCAAATGATGTTTGCCCTTAGCATTTAAAATATTCACAAATGTTTTGAAGGTGTGTCTTTAAATCATAAGCATCTCTGTAGTCCTTTAAATTATCGATTAATGACATAGAATGTATTTTCTTAGATTGATCTTTTATATTTATGAATTCTTTTAAACAGTTCCTAAAATCTTTAAAAATGTGTTTATTTTTTCTTTGATCTAAACTCTTTGTACCTGGTCAGACTTTCTGACTGCTCTTAACATGTGATAGCATATATTTTTGTGTAGTTTCCACATAAATCACTTTATTGTTCCATATTTGTATTAGTCCATGTTTTTCATAATTTTAAATGTAATTTTTCTTCTGATACTCCTAGGTCTTAAATTTTTAGAGAAACTGAATTGCTTTTACCACTTCAAAATAAGAAATACATTTGATGTATTTGTCCATATTTTTCATAATTTTAAATGTAATTTTTCTTTGATACTCCTAGGTCTTAAATTTTTAGAGAAACTGAATTGCTTTGCCACTTCAAAAACAGAAATACATTTGATAATATTTTCAATGATTTCCACAGAAAATTATGCACATTTCAAAATACTTTCTACATACTTACGACAATTGAATGCATTATATTTTCTCATATAATGGATTTGAGATAGCCATGTATTAGTAGTAGCAGAATTCTAAAATGGATCTCAGGATTTATTGCTTCCTGCTGAACATGCCCTGATTTTAGATTAGGATGAGTTTCACTCCCATTATTGGGCTATGTTACAGGTCAAAATAGATTTTGCAGATCTAATTAAGGTCCTAAATCAGTTGACCTGTGACAGATTATTTCAGTGGCCCTGAGTTAATCACAGAGTCCTTTCACAGTGGAGTTTTCTCCAGGCAGGTATCAGAAGAAGTAGTCAGTGATTATCTCCAAGTGTCCTGTAAAGAAGCAAACACTCATGGTGTGAATTGCCTATGATGGTCACATGGTAAAGAGCTGTGGGTAGCATTAAGGAGCTGAACATTGACTGGAACCAGCAACTAGAAGTCTGAATGGGGACTTCAGTCTTAGGATTGTAAGGAAAGGAAGTCTGACAACAATCAGTGAACTTGGAAGAGAATCCTGACCCAACTCCAGCCAACATCTTGATTTCAGCTATGAGAGGCTGAACAGAAAATCCAGCCACACCATGTCCAGACTTAAGACCTACACACCAGATGAGGTAATTCAGTTGTGTTGACTTAAGCCACCCCATTTGTGGTATTTTGTTACACAATAGAACACTTGTAAAACTGAGGAAATTTGTCATTTGAAGTCCGCCAGAATTGTGAATCAAAAGCTTCCCAAAGTTTTTCTTTTTTTTTTTTTTCTGAAGGAAATCTCAAGGAATGTACAAGTTTCAGATTCAGTAGAGATCATCTACAACAATCCAGTTAAGGAGGCTGACAGTCAGACAGATTAAGCACCATTTTCTTAAATAATTCATAAACATAATAGGGAATGGGAACAAGAGTCCATGACTCCAAATCAATGATCTTTTCCACAGTATACAGCGAGTATGTTTAGTCATGATTAGAAAAGGAAAAAAAAAAATGATGCTAGTGGGTATTGTGCACATATTTTCATTTTAATAGTTAATATATCCCTAAATATTTGCAGCTATCTTTCCTTTCTTTGCTTTCTCTTCTTCCTTCCTTCCCTCTTCTCTCATTTTTATTATTCAGGATTCAATCAAGGTTGACACATTGCATTTGACTGTGATATCTGGGCATGAACACCCACTCCAGTATTCTTACCTGATAATCCCATGGACAGAGGAGCCTGGAGGGCTACAGTCCATAGAGTCGCAAAGAGTTGGAAACAACTGAAGTGACAGCACACACACACGCACATTGCTGTATTACTTTTAAAAAAGTTAATTAACTGATGGCTGTATTGGGTCTTAGTTGTGGCACATGGGCTTAGTTGCCCCAAGGCATATAGGATCTTAGCTCCCCAACCATGGATTGAACCCATGTCGCCTGCATTAGAAGGCAGCTTCTTAACCATTGGACCACCAGGAAAGTCCCTGTCAGTTCAGTCAGTCAGTCGTGTCCGACTCTTTGCGACCCCATGAATCGCAGCACACCAGGCCTCCTTGTTCATCACCAACTCCCGGAGTTAACTCAAACTCACATCCATCGAGTCAGTGATGCCATACAGCCATCTCATTCTCTGTCCTCCCCTTCTCCTCCTACCCCCAATCCCTCCCAGTATCAGGGTCTTTTCCAGTGAGTCAACTCATTGCATGAGGTAGCCAAAGTATTGGAGTTTCAGCTTTAGCATCAGTCCTTCCAATGAACACCCAGGACTGATCTCCCTTAGAATGGACTGGTTGGATCTCCTTGCAGTCCAATGACTCTTAAGAGTCTTCTCTAACACCACAGTTCAAAAGCATCAATTCTTCAGTGCTCAGCTTTTTTCACAGTCCAACTCTCACATCCATACATGACCACAGGAAAAACCATAGCCTTGACTAGATGGACCTTTGTTGGCAAAGTAATATCTCTGCTTTTGAATATGCTATCTAGGTTGGTCATAACTTTCCTTCCAAGGAGTAAGTGTCTTTTAATTTCATGGCTGCAATCACCATCTGTAGTGATTTTGGAGCCCCCCAAAATAAAGTCTGACACTGTTTCCCCATCTATTTCCCATGAAGTGATGGGACCGGATGCCATGATCTTAGTTTTCTGAATGTTGAGCTTTAGGCCAACTTTTTCACTTTCCTCTTTCACTTTCATCAAGAGGATCATTAGTTCCTCTTCACTTTCTGCCATAGGGTGGTGTCATCTGCATATCTGAGGTTAGTGATATTTCTCCTGGCAATCTTGATTCTGGCTTGTGCTTCTTCCAGCCCAGTGTTTCTCATGATGTACTCTGGATATAAGTTAAATAAGCAGGGTGACAACATACAGCCTTGATGTATTCCTTTCCTTGTTTGGAACCAGTCTGTTGTTCCATCTCCAGTTCTAACTGTTGCTTCCTGACCTGCATATAGGTTTCTGAAGAAGCAGGTCAGGTGGTCTGGTATTCCCATCTCTTTCAGAGTTTTCCACAGTTTATTGTGATCCACACAGTCAAAGGCTTTGGCATAGTCAATAAAGCAGAAATAGATGTTTTTCTGGAACTCTCTTGCTTTTTTGATGATCCAGCCGATGATGGCAATTTTTTTTTAATTTTTAAAATTATTATTATTATTACTTTTTACTTTACAATATTGTATTGGTTTTGCCATACATCAACATGCATCAGCCACGGGTGTACACGTGTTCCCCATCCTGGACCCCCCTCCCACCTCCCCTCCCCATACCATCCCTCTGGGTCATCCCAGTGCACCAGCCCCAGGCTTCCTGTATCCTGCATCCAACCTGGTCTGGCGATTCATTTCTTATATTATATTATACATGTTTTAATGCCATTCTATCAAATCATCCCCTCTCCCTCTCTCTCACAGAGTCCAAAAGACTGTTCTATACATCTGTGTCTCTTTTGCTGTCTCGCATACAGCGTTGTCATTACCATCTTTCTAAATTCCATATATGTGCGTTAGTATACTGTATTGGTGTTTTTCTTTCTGGCTTACTTCACTCTGTATAATAGGCCCTAGTTTCATCCACCTCATTAGAACCAATTCAAATGTATTCTTTTTAATGGCCAAGTAATACTTCATTGTGTATATGTACCACAGCTTTCCTATCCATTCCTTTGCTGGTAGACATCTAGGTTGCTTCCATGTCCTGGCTATTATAAACAGTGCTGTGATGAACATTGGGGTACATGTGTCTCTTTCAATTCTGGTTTCCTCGGTGTGTATACCCAACAGTGGGATTTCTGGGTCCTATGGCAGTTCTATTTCCAGTTTTTTAAGGAATCTCCACACTGTTCTCCATAGTGGCTGTACTAGTTTGCATTCCCACCAACAGTGTAAGAGGGTTCCCTTTTCCCCACATCCTCTCCAGCATTTATTGCTTGTAGACTTTTGGATCGCAGCCTTTCTGACTGGCATGAAATGGTACCTCATTGTGGTTTTGATTTGCATTTCTCTGATAATGAGTGATGTTGAGCATCTTTTTATGTGTTTGTTAGCCATCTGTATGTCTTCTTTGGATAAATGTCTATTTAGTTCTTTGGCCCATTTTGTGATTGGGTCATTTATTTTTCTGGAATTGAGCTGCAGGAGTTGCTTGTATATTTTTGAGATTAGTTGTTTGACAATTGCTTCATTTGCTATTATTTTCTCCCATTCTGAAGGCTGTCTTTTCACCTTGCTAATAGTTTCCTTTGTTGTGCAGAAGCTTTTAAGTTTAATTAGATCCCATTTGTTTATTTTTGCTTTTATTTCCATTATTCTGGGAGGGGGTTAGAGGATCCTACTGTGATGTATGTCAGAGAGTGTTTTGCCAATGTTCTCCTTTAAGAGTTTTATAGTTTCTGGTCTTATGTTTAGATCTTTAATCCATTTTGAGTTTATTTTTATGTATGGTGTTAGAAAGTGTTCTAGTTTCATTCTTTTACAAGTGGTTGACCAGTTTTCCCAGCACCACTTGTTAACGAGATTGTCTTTTCTCCATTGTATATTCTTTCCTCCTTTGTCAAAGATAAGGGGTCCATAGGTGCGTGGGTTTATCTCCGGGCTTCCTATTTTGTTCCATTGATCTATATTTCTGTTTTTGTGCCAGTACCATACTGTCTTGATGACTGTGGCTTTGTAGTAGAGCCTGAAGTCAGGTAGGTTGATTCCTCCAGTTCCATTCTTCTTTCTCAAGATAGCTTTGGCTATTTGAGGGTTTTTTTGTATTTCCATACAAATTGTGAAATCATTTGCTTTAGCTCTGTGAAAAATACCATTGGTAGCTTGATAGGGATTGCATTGAATCTATAGATTGCTTTGGGTAGTATACTCATTTTCACTATATTGATTCTTCCGATCCATGAACATGGTATATTTCTCCATCTATTAGTGTCCTCTTTGATTTCTTTCATCAGTGTTTTATAGTTTTCTATATATAGGTCTTTAGTTTCTTTAGGTAGATATATTCCTAAGTATTTTATTCTTTTTGTTGTAATGGTGAATGGAATTGTTTCTTTAATTTTCTTTCTATTTTCTCATTATTATTGTATAGGAATGCAATTTGATGTCTGGTTCCTCTGCCTTTTATTTTAATATCTTAAAACAACATATATGTATTATCTCATAGTTTTGAGGGACAGAAGCCAGACATTAGTCTCAGAGTCTATACATCAACAAGACCATATTCCTTTCTGGAGACTCTAGGAGAAATATGTTTTCTTGAGTTTTTCCAACTTCTAGAGGCTTCTCTTTTTCCATGACTCATAGCCTTCTTGTTTCATCTTCTAAACTAGTGACAAAAATTGATTCCTTTTCACATCACACCTGTCTGACACTCTTTACATAGTCACATCTGACAGTGACCACAGATGGTAAATTTCTCTGCTTTTAAGGACTCATGTAATTAGAATGTGCCCACTCAGATAATCCAGGAACATCTCCCCATCTCTGAGTTCTTAATTGTATTTGTAGTGTCTCCTTTCCCTTATAAGGCAATATATTCAAAGAGTCCAAGTATTAGGGTCTAGACATATTTGGGAAGCCATTATTTTTCCCTCATTGGAAATGTACAATGTTGATTTTTAAAAATTCTATGGTTGCTTCTATGTATGATATCTGGCATTCTTATATAAAGAAACCCTGGCCTTTCCTCTTCCTTCTGTGGATTCAGAGGTTATTTACATTTCAGTATGGTATAATCTCGATGGCTCAGTGGTAAAGAATTCACCTGCCAATGCAGGAGACATTGGTTCAATCCCTGGGCAACTCACTCCAGTATTCTTGCCTGGGAAATTCCACTGACAGAGAGGCCTGTAGGGTTACAGTCCATGGGGTCCAGATAAAATCACACAACTTAGCACACACATACACACATAATATAATAATTTAAAAAAATTTTGTTTTTGATGGTCATTTTGAGTCATACTGGGGAAGTTTTTAAAGGGTGTGAGACAATGTTATAAAATTACTATAATTTTCTTAGATGTGATATAGCTTTGTGATTATGTAAGCTGAATTATTTAGGGTGATGTTACCATAACTGTACCTTCCCCAAAACAGGAAAATCATAGAATATTACACTGTTTATTATAGACTGAAGGTATAAAGATCTTACCTTAACATTCTTTCAAAATTTTATGTATATTTGAAAAATTTTAAACAATGTGGAAATTAATATATCAGAGATACACTGTTATAATGTTAAGACAACTCACCATGATATAAAGAAACCTAATCTGTTTTTCACATTTGAATTCCAATGAACACAAATCTTAAAGAGATTTTTAATAAAGTAAAATAAAGTTCACTTTATCTGGCTTCTCATATTGAAGGGAAGGTCCAAGTCTAGTTTTATAATCAAGATTACTTTTTCTTTTATCTGATTTCCAAACATACGTCAGAATTCTCAAAAGCATTGGAATACAATTTAGTTTTAGAAATTAAACTTTTGTATGTTATATTAAAAACATAATTCTTAAAAAAAAGACAATAATACTATCACATGGTACTAATGAGCATATCAAAAGGTCAACATAATTGGAGAATTTTCTTGTATGAAAGCAATGACCAGGATGAATCTTGCAAAGGAAGCACTGCATTTACAGCAGAATTCTTATGCATGGCATATGAGCATCTCTGGGCCTCCAGATTAGGCAAGAATACTTCTTTTTTTTTTGTATACTGCATTATCATTTCCAAAGTAATACTGACAATTTGATGTTCACAAGCTTGTCAAATGGATAACTGTTATTTATTCCTTTACTAAATACTTACTGAGACCTTGTACTGTGTGTCAGGTACTGGGCTAATTAGAATTTCCATGAATGTATTGAACACTTAATATATTCTGACTACTAACCATCTTGTATGCATTAACTCACAGACACTCATAATTACTACATAAGATCAACTGTTCCCATTTTACATATGAGAAAATCATGACGACAGAGCAACTGAGTTACAGGATTCAGACTTGTACATTTTACTTCCAGAACTCAAACTGTCCTATGCTCGTGCTAAAGGATCTTAATCAGGAGTCCATAAGACATTATAATTGTGTTTCAAATTTCCAGGGGGAAAGAGTCTATGGTTTATATCAATTTTTCAGAAGAAAAAAATACATTATCATCTTAGTTGATGCAGAAAAATCATTTCAAAGCATAGATTCATGATAAAAACAACAAAATGGGTATAGAGGAAACATACATCAACATTGCAAAGACCAATTATGACAAACTCAAAGCTAATATCATATGGTACAAAGCTGAAAGCTTTTCTTCTAAGATCAGGAACAAGGCAGAATACCCATTCTCACCATATTTATTCAACATAGAAGTGAAAATCCTAGTCACAGCCATCAGACAAGAAAAATAAATATAAATAAATGCCATCCAAACTGGAAGGGGGAAAAAGTAAAACTGTCACTATTTGCAGATGGCAAAATACTATATATATATATATATATATAATCAAGCCCCAGAGATTCTACCCCAAAACTGATAGAGATAATAAATGAATTCAGTGAAGCTGCAAGATATACAATTAATACGCAGAAATCTATTGCATTTCTATACACTAAGAATAAAATATTAGAAAGACAGATCAAGAAAACAATCCCATTTACAATCACACTGAAAATAATAGCATACCTAGTAACAAGTTTAATCAAGTAGTAAAAGACCTGTCTTCTGAAAACTATTAAGTGTTGATGAAAATATTCAAGATGACACAAATAAATGAAAGATATACTCTGTTCATGTGTTTCAGAAGAACTATAATGTTAAAAATGTTCATACTACCCAAAACAATTACAAATTCAGCACAATCTCTGTTAAAATATCTATGGCATTTTTTCACAGAAAATGAAAACACTAATTCAAAAAGATATATGCACCACAATGTTCATATCAGCATTATTTTAATACCGAGACATGAACACTACCTAAGTATCCATTAAAAGATGAATAGATAAAGATGTGGTATACACGTACAATGGACATTACTCAGCCATAAAAATATTGAAATCTTGCCATTTGTGGCAATATGGATAGACCTAGAAGGTACTATGCTAAGTAAAATACATTAGGCTTCCCAGGTGGCACAGTGGTAAAGAATCTGTCTGCCAATGCAGCAGATGCATGAGATGCTGGTTCAATTCCTTGGTCAGGAAGATCCTCTGGAGTAGGAAATAGCAACTCACTCCAGTATTCTTACCTGGAAAATTCCATCGACAGGGGAGACTAATGGGCTACAGTCCATGGGGTTGCAAGGAGTTAGACACAACTGAGCATCTGAGCATGCCTGCAAAATAAGTCAGAGAAAGACAAATACTGTGTTTTTGAAATTATATGTGGAATCTAAAAAGTAAAGCAAATGTACAAATATAAGAAAGCAGAAACAGTCTCACATGTCAGTTCGGTTCAGTTCAGTTCAGTCGCTCAGTCGTGTCCGACTCTTTGTGACCCCATAAATCACAGCATGCCAGGCCTCCCTGTCCATCACCAACTCCCAGAGTTCACTCAGACTCATGTCCATCGAGTCAGTGATGCCATCCAGCCATCTCATCCTCTGTCGTCCCCTTCTCCTCTTGCCCCCAATCCCTCCCAGCATCAGAGTCTTTTCCAATGAGTCAACTCTTTGCATGAGGTGGCCAAAGTACTGGAGTTTCAACTTCAGCATCATTCCTTCCAAAGAAAGTCCAGGGCTGATCTCCTTCAGAATGGACTGGTTGGATCTCATTGCAGTCAAGGGACTCTCAAGAGTTTTCTCCAACACCACAGTTCAAAAGCATCAATTCTTCAGTGCTCAGCCTTCTTCACAGTCCAACTCTCACATCCATACATGACCACAGGAAAAACCATAGCCTTGACTAGACGAACCTTTGTTGGCAAAGTAATGTCTCTGCTTTTGAAAATGCTATCTAGGGTGGTCATAACTTTCCTTCCAAGGAGTAAGTGTCTTTTAATTTCATGGCTGCAGTCACCATCTATAGTGATTTTGGAGCCCAGAAAAATAAAGTCTGACACTGTTTCTACTGTTTCCCCATCTATTTCCCATGAAGTGATGGGACCGGATGCCATGATCTTCATTTTCTGAATGTTGAGCTTTAAGCCAACTTTTTCACTCTCCACTTTCACCTTCATCAAGAGGCTCTTTAGTTCCTCTTCACTTTCTGCCATAAGGGTGGTGTCATCTGCATACCACATAGTCTTCCCAACTGGGGATATGTCTATAAGAATTGGTCTCTTGGCTTGATTCAATTTTTTTTTAAACTGATATTTTTCAGAATTTACTGTATGAAAGTGTAAAAGTGTTAGTCACTCAATTGTATCCAACTCTTTGTGACCCCATTGACTGTAGCCCTCCAGGCTCCTCTGGCCATGGAATTCTATAGGCAGGAAAACTGGAGTGGGTAGCTATTCCCTTCTCCAGGGGATCTTCCTGACTCAGGAGTCGAACCTGGGTTTCTTGCATTGCAGGCAGATTCTTTACCATCTGTGCCACCAGGAAAGAAGGCAGTATTTTATTGATACCTCAATTTTTATTCATTTCAGTAGGTTGTAAGCAGGGAGGTTACAAAAACATGTATTTATTCTGCTATCTTTCATGAGACTCTCTACATTAAATTTTTGTTTTTATAAAGCATTAAGGAAATGTGCTTGAACTGAATGAGTAAGTTGGATATGACAGCAAAGTGTTCTTGATCTTGGCCAGATGCCAGAATGTGAGCGCATTCATGTATTCTCTAGCTGAAAGGAATGGTACTATGGATCTGCACTGGTAAATTCTACGCAGCCACTAATGCAGCACAGTCACTTTCACACTTTCTTGCTGAATGAAGTGGCTTAAAAAGTGTTTTCCTTTAAGTACATTTGCGATTTTAAAACTCTGTTCTTCATAATGGAAGGGACGTTCTTAGCATTTTAAGTGCATGTTTGAAATGAACTGACTCCCAGAAATCACAGGTGCAAATCCAGATGGGGTTAACAGATAAACTTACATGCAGCTGATTTTGCAGGATTCTTGGGAACCAAAGACAAGTCTTTACTTTGTTGACCTTTAAGATCCAAGATCAATTTTCCTAATAAAAGGCAGACCTTTGTACAATTTCTGAAGTCACTGAAAACCTTTACCAACAGAGATACCAGATTCTATGTCCCAGTCACCCTCAGAAGAATAAAGTTTATTAGTTGACATAAAAACACCAAGAGCAACTTTGCTTTCTTCCCCAATGGCAGCAACCTTTAGAAATGGTGAAGCCATTATTGTTGTGTACCCTTTTGAGTATTCAGAATGTTTTAAGCACTGCATATATCACCATGCTCAGGAAACAAGGAAATATCATAATCTAAATGAATAGCAATAATAATAATCAGCTAACATTGTTTTAATACTTTACACTGTACTACTGTGCTTTAAATTGGCTTATATTAAGCTTTAAAATAACAGAAGATTAGACATAATTATTGTCCCCTTATTACAGAGGGTGTAACTTAGGTTAAAAAAATAAATACCTTGCTCAGATTAAAAAAATAAATATCTTACTCATCTGGTGAGTTGTTCAGAATTAAAATTCCTAAATGTAATTCCAGAAATGTACCATAAATACTATCTGTACCACTTCTTCAATGTATTTGCATTTTTAAAAAGTTCAAGTACACAGTTTGAAATGAAGTGCCTAATTTGGGCATAATATGCCAGTGCTACATCAATTTTATGAAGTGTGCACTTATTAATTTTATGTGCTAAGTGTGCATCTTAGTACCTCCTGTGCCTTTCATATTTTTTAAGAAAAGAAAAATTGAACAGTAAAATATTTATATTTTCACAAATTCTACTGTAAAAAGATTAAAAATGTTGCAAAAATTGAATCACAGGCAGAAATGAGAATTTATCATGCTACATGTATCTATTTAGTTTATATACTTGTTAGAATGGTTTTAGATTGTGCTTTATAAAACTTAGAAGTGTTCAGTGTAAAGATAACTAATATCGTGTAGTAGAAAATCTGTCTCTACTGTGATTTATCTACTCAGTTAATGAATTGGAAATAAAATGTATGTGATTTGCATATTTGGAGGTCCTTTGCAATAAAGTAGGAAACCTTAATAATTGACCACTAGAACCATACTAAATGGATTAATCTGTAGATGTCCTTGAATGTATTTATATGCTATGTTTCTACCTTTTAATGTCCAATCATTTAAAATTAATTTTTTGGATATAGCTGTTTTACAATGCTGTGTTAATCTCTGCTGTACAACAAAGTGAATCAGTTATAATGTATACATATCTCCCCTCTTTTTAGATGAATAAGTTTTTAAAGTTAGGGAAAAAATATGCCATAATTCGATCATCCTCCTTTTTGTTTTTATGATTATGTAACTACAATCTTGCTTGGCTGCCCATAGCTACATGAAGACCTGCAAGCAGTTCATGCAATGGGGATTGCCCTCAGGCATTAGGGTTTATAATTTGTCAACATATGTTCCCCTTATCCTCTAAAAGGACAATATTGAGTTTCATGTGTTTTTCTCAGAGACTCTCCTGTAGGATTAAGACCCAGCTGCTCATAGCCATAACCTGATAATAATCATGCCAAGCTCTGTCTACTCTCAGGGCATTTGCACATCATTATTTTCTCTGCCTAGATTGCTCTTTCCCAAATGTGTCCTATATTTGGCTTCTTCTCATTCAAGTTTTAGTTCATATTTACTTTCCTCAGCTAGTCTCTTGCATATCATATCCTCTAAGGTAGGCTCCTCTTCTCTCAAATTGTCCTCAATTCCTCAATTATTATATATTCCTAAATATGTTTGTTCCATCTTTTACACTTGAAGATAAGTCCTTAAAGGAGAAATATTTTGCTTCCTTATTTACTGCAGTATGCCCATTGCCTAGAACATAAGCATATTCCAGGAAAGTTGCTCAATAATCAGTTATAGACTGACTGGCAGCACCAGTAGGATTAATTGGAAACCTCAATGCCATCAGATAATGCAAACACCAAAATAACACTGTAGAGTCTCTGAAAATTAAACAGTCATTGGACACATAGCCCTCAACAGTTGGCCAGGACATATGTACTAACTGTAAACCAGTATGAGCCTGCTAAAAGAAAAGATTTAACCAAGACCCAAAGTCTTTTCACATAATAGGTAGAATGTTGAAGATACAATTTAAGAATATCACCTGTCATAATAAGAACCGGGAACATCTCCACTTAATAAGACAAGATAGTCAATAGACATCAAAAACAGATGAATCAGATGTTGGAACTATCTGACAAGAGTTTAAAAACAGCTGTTATAAAAATACTTCAATAACAAATGACAAATTCTCTGGAAATAAATGAAAAACTAAAAGTCTTGACAAAGAGAAGTTATAAAAAAAGAAAAATATAGTAATTATAAAACTAAAAGCATAGTAGAAATAAGAAAAAAATTTGCTGGGTGGTCTCATCACTAGATTGGGAATGACAGGGTTTAAATTAGGTGACTCAGAAGACAGGCCTACATGCTAAGTTGCTTCAGTCATGTTCAACTCTTATGACTCTATAGACTGTAGTCTGCCAGGCTCCTCTGTTTATGGAATTCTCCAGGCAAGAGTACTGGAGTGGGCTGCCATGCCAGCTTCCAGAGGACCTTACCCACCAGGTATTGAACCTGCACCTCTTATGTCTCCAGCTTTAGCAAGCAGTTTCCTTACCACTAGCTCCATCTGGGAAATCCGACTTAGAGGACACATCAATAGCATTCACCCAATCTGAAGAATGGAGAGCAAGTATGTTAGAAAAAAAAATAGTCTCAGGTGAAATACAGAAGATTCAAGAGTCATGTTATAGACTACCAGGAGAGGTGAACTACTAGAGCTACGAGAGTTTTCAAAGAAATATGGCTAAAGCCATTCCAAATTTGATGACATACATAAATCTACAGACAAAAGAATTCGAGCAAATCACAGACAGATAAAGCCAAAGAAATTCATGCCAAGACATACTATAATTAAACTTTTGACTACTAAACGAACAAAAACTTGACAGGGTCCAGAGAGAAATGTTACTGGGAAAAAAAAAAAAACAAACTTGTTCAGCTGACTTCAACGACCACAGAAGTACCTTTCCTTGAGACAACCATCCAATGTTTGTATGCAGCAGAACTATTTTGTGAGTACTTTCCATTTCTCCCATAGAATGAAAAAATAGTTTAGTACAGGATTGCTATTTTTTTTTCCGTGGGAGTTTGTGGTGATGAAGATGCAGTGAGTACTGGTATAGATTCGTGTTACTTTCTCAGTTTGAACTAAGACATGATCAGTTTTACTCACCACTGTTTTTTTATCACCAATGTAACTGTTAAGAGAAAAGGGCAAATATTTTTTCATAATAAAGACTTCGTGAACTACCTGAAGTTTTTGAGGGATCCCTAAAAGCTCCAATAGTTTTAGAGTAAATTAAAGAATCCACCTGCAATGTAGGAGGTGAAGGTTCAATCCCTAGGTCAGGAAGCTCTCCTGGAGAAGGAAATGGCAACTCACTCCACTATGGCCTGGAAAATCCCATGGACAGAAGAGCCTGGCAGGCTACAGTCCATGGGGCTGCAAAGAGTCAGACAGAGTTAGACAGACTAACACTTTTACTATTTTTTATTATTTCTTTACCTCTTCCATGTTCTACATAGTATTCATAATTATCTATTTTTCTGATTCCATAATAATCCATTATGTGCTGTGCTTAGTCTCTCAGCTGTGTTCGACTCTTTGTGACCTAATGGACTGTGGCCCACCACGGTCCTCTGTCCATGGGGATTCTCCAGGCAAGAATACTGGAGTGGGTTGCCATGCCTTCCTCCAGGGAATCTCACAAGCCCAGGGATCGAACCCAGGTCTCCTACATTGCAGACAGATTCTTTACTGTCTGAGCCACCAGGGAAGCCCAATATCCATTATATCATATATTAAAATTAGGCTATTTTTGAACACTTATATTTTTAATTTTGTAATCTATTAAAAATAGCTGCATGCCGCAACTGAAAGCAACCTGCATTCCTGTAATGTATGGAATGCTTAAATAAATAATGGTATACTTAGCAAACGGAATACTTAATACAATTAAAAAGAGCAGACCTACTGCATTCAAACAAAACATGAATACAAAGGACAGACATGATATAATGTTCAGTGGGAGAATAAATACACAAAAAGTTTGAAAATTGAAAACTGACATTTGATCAAAATCCAATAAAGGGTTAACTGAGAGGCGAGTAAAAAAGTTGGCTTAAAGCTCAACATTCAGAAAACTAAGATCATGGCATCTGGTCCCATCACTTCATGGGAAATAGGTGGGGAAACAGTGTCAGACTTTATTTTTTTGGGCTCCAAAATCACTACAGATGGTGACTGCAGCCATGAAATTAAAAGACGCTTTCTCCTTGGAAGGAAAGTTATGACCACCCTAGATAGCATATTCAAAAGCAGAGACATTACTTTGCCAACAAAGGTCCATCTAGTCAAGGCTATGGTTTTTCCAGTAGTCATGTATGGATGTGAGAGTTGGACTGTGAAGAAAGCTGAGGGCCGAAGAATGGATGCTTTTGAACTGTGGTGTTGGAGAAGACTCTTGAGAGTCCCTGGGACTGCAAGGAGATCCAACCAGTCCATTCTAAAGGAGATCAGTCCTGGGTGTTCTTTGGAAGGACTGATGCTAAAGCTGAAACTCCAGACTATGGCCACCTCATGCAAAGAGTTGACTCATTGGAAAAGACTCTGATGCTGGGAGGGATTGGGGGCAGGAGGAGAAGGGGATGACAGAGGATGAGATGGCTGGATGGAATCACTGACTCGATGGACGTGAGTTTGAGTGAACTCCGGGAGTTGGTGATGGACAGGGAGGCCTGGCGTGCTGTGATTCATGGGGTCACAAAGAGTCGGACACGACGGAGCAACTGAACTGAACTGAACTGAACTAGAGGCCATATTAACGATTTGTTAAAAGGGAACTGTTGGTGTGTTGAAAATGATCTTTTTCTTAATCAAGATGGTAAGTACATAAGTGTGCATATGTACAAAAAGTCATCAAGCTTGAGATATGTGCATTTTTATGTACGCCTGTTATATTCACTATAAAGGTAAAACTCATTTTAAAAACTGAACATAGCTTTTAAAAAAGTTATCTTTTGTAAATTTTGCTTTAATTTTTTATAATTTCCTTAGACTTAATTTCCTGAATAAGTGCTATAATTATGTTTATAATTCCTATACAATTTTTTGTTTTGTTTGCACGCTTTTCTTTTATTTTTTTAATTTTTTAAATTTTATTTTATTTTTAAACTTTACAATATTGTATTAGTTTTGCCAAATATTGAAATGAATCCACCACAGGTATACATGTGTTCCCCATCCTGAACCCTCCTCCCTCCTCCCTCCCCATACCATCCCTCTGGGTCTTCCCAGTGCACCAGCCCCAAGCATCCAGTATCGTGCCTCAAACCTGGACTGGCGACTGGCTTTTCTTTTAAAGTAGAAGAAAATGCTTTCTTCTAATTTCAATTGCCAGTAGTGATGCCTAAATATAAGTTTTTATATATCCTTGCCAACAAATATCATTGAATTGTTTCCCCCAATTTAAGGCTTTATAGTCTATTTCTTCCAGTAAATGCATGCCAGTTGGAGTGGGAAAATCTCTGTTTATTACTACATAGACTCTTTTCTAGTCACGGGGAAGTTTCTAACAAGAACTACTTCTTCAGTGGTATTGGGAACAATGTTCAACTCACCCATATTCTTACACATTTTTTGAATCTGATAAAAGTGACATCTAGGTAAATGCTCTTTTTACTGGTGAAAGAGAGGCTAAGTGCCTTTTTCTAGCTTTCTCTTTTTGAGAAAGGGTGATTGACTGACTTTGATAGAGTTCTTGGGATATGTACTGATTGCCTTGTGCTTTGAGCATCAAACAAGAATATTGCTCATGATAAGAACAATTTTTGTGCACACAGCTAAATGCATGCAGACTCTACTGAATTCTTTTTTCCAGTTTTGAGTAAGTCACTCAAACTTGACATTAAGGCTAGTAAAAGGGGAAGCAATTTAGTTATCGTTTTGTGTTGCTCATATGCAATAAAAGACTGTATTCAAATACAGGTATCCCCATTCTCTAACTGCATATTAATGCATACTTCCTATTCTTAATATTATGCTATGGATTTGAAAACCCCAAATTCATGAATACATTTTTAATGTTTTTGGAAAAACATTAGGAATGATGATAAAACCATCATGTTTTAAAAATAGCACTGTATCTCAGAACAATAGGCAGGGATTTATGGTTCTTCAGTAGAGCATAGTTGCCGTTCTAAATTGTCTACTCTAATGAGATTTACTATTTATTATGGAAGCCACGCCACTTTCCTACATTTTTCACTGCCTCTGCCATGGCATGCAAAGAAGGAGTATAGTAAAAATAATTGATAGAATAAGTTATCACTTTTTAAAGTGATAGATAAAGATAGATAAAGATAAACTTTAATTAGTCTATCTATTTCCTGAGGGAAATGATAAAAATTTATTGATGAAGATTCAGAGCAATTTAATGCCGTAAAGCAAACATCAGAAACTACTTGGAAATTATTATCATGCATCAATAAACCACAAAAGAGGTCAAAGAAATCTGTATGTTCCACATCCAAATATATACTAAATATATATTTTAATGAATTTGAAAAGAGGTTCACTTTCCTTTTCTTTTCTCTTCTTCCTTTTTTTTTTTTGTTTTTCTTTAATGATAGGGGCTAAGAACATGATGTTAGTGTTACTTATCATGCTAAGGTGCTGCTACTGCTGCTGCTAAGTCGTTTCAGTCGTGTCCAACTCTGCAACTCCATAGACAGCAGCCCACCAGGCTCCCCCATCTCTGGGATTCTCCAGGCAAGAACACTGGAGTGGGTTGCCATTTCCTTCTCCAATGCATGAAAGTAAAAAGTGAAAGTGAAGTCACTCAGTTGTGTCCAACTCTTAGCGACCCCATGGACTGCAGCCCACCAGGCTCCTCCATCCATGGGATTTTTCCAGGCAAGAGTACTGGAGTGGGGTGCCATTGCTTTCTCTGAGAGGTGCTAATAATAAAATGGACATATATATGCATGGATAAGAAATTGAACTGGCTTTGATTTATTCCTTCTAATATAAGGTAAATTTTGTTCTCTGAAATGTGGTTTTGAAAAAATAGAAAGAAGACTCCCCCTCTTGTTGCTCGCAAGTATTTGACACAGTGTTCTCTCTGCCTGAAACATTCTTTCCCTAAGTCTTCCCCAGATACACTTAAATTTCAATCTGTAGGTCTCAATTGAGATGTCACTCCCTGAAACCCTAGACCAGTTCTATGTTTCCATAATATTTTTGTTGGTTAGTTGTATCTTAAAAATATCTCAGTTGGCTTCCTCCCATAGAGGTGCTAAAAGAAGCTTGGAGGAGAAAACAGGATATTTCTCCCCTTCTTTTCTCTACCCTGGGAAATGTTTCTTCAGGTGACCGCGTTTCCTACGAGATCACAATGCTCACTAACTGGCCCGATCTATGGAGGTTCTTATACTTCCCCTTGCGCCATTGGTCCCCCAACTTTAGGGTGATAGGAGTGTCCTGTTGTGGTTCATCTTAGGTGATTCACAGTCCCGTCTTGCCTTCTCATTTTAATATCTTTGTGGTCACTTCCCCATATTAAAGTCCCTCTCTTGAATCAGTATGCATAGAACTGGAAAACCTGGCAGAGATCTGACTGATAGCTATATTTTATTTTCCTTATCTAAAATACCAATCTAACTTTTATAGAACTATTTAATCTGTTCTCTCGGCTAGACTAAATTGCAAAACAACAATAACAAAAAACCAAGAACAAAAAAGAAAGAGAGAGAGAGAATAGGTGTTGGTCTGTTTCCATTTTATATTGCCAGTTCTTAGCAAGGATGTTGGCTTAAAGAAGTCAAATAATATTTGTTGAAGAAAGAAATAAAAAGTGGAAGAAAAAAGGTAGAAAGAAAAGGAGGAGGAAGGAAATTCAATTTGGATATTTATATTTCATTTTAATAAAGTGGATTCGTATCCACAAAATACTCTTCCCTTAAACAATCACATAACTGAGATCAAGTTATACATGGGTGTGACAAAAGAAAAGCATAGTCTTTTCTGAGATTGATAAGCCTAAGGTTGTGACTAAAAGGCAAAGTGGAAACTATGAATGTATATCTGTATATTCTGATTAAATAGAATGCAATTCAATGAATCATATGTGAGGCTTTCTGTTTCATTACTTTAAAAAATGTAATAAAAAATCACAAAACAAAACCAATACCAATATTATTTCCATAGGAAGAAGTTCATCCCAAAACAAAAATGTGAACTTATTGTATATACTGGTTAATTTTGTTCACAAAGCAAGCTAATAAAGTAGCACATAACATATGTTTTTCTGTTTCTGTTGAACAGCTTCAACATCTGATAGTCTAAAGCTTATCAAAAATTTACCCATTTCAAGTGGAGGAAAGTTCTGTTATTTCTTGAACAATTGAGAATAAAGAACAATGGTGAACTGAAGGAAAAATACAGGGAAAATGTTAATTTTACACAATAGATGCCAGCTTTTTTTTTTTTTTTTTTACAAACGAAAATGCTATAGAATTGCTCAGTTAAAAGAAACAATGATTTTAAAAAGGATAGAAATACTAAAAGTTTGAGAAAAGTAGAAAGTGTAAAATAATTGATACTGTCAGATGGCAAATGTCAGAAAATCAGGTACTTAGGAACCTGATAGCTATGTTCTGCAAAAATCCAAATCTATCTTTCTACACAAAAGACTCTGATTTACAACTTTTCCTGAAGCTAAAGCTTGTTTCCATAGAAAAACCTCTAGTTTCTTTATAGACTTGTGATTCTCTGAAGGAATACAAACCTATGGTGTTCCTAGCTTAAAAAAATGCAAGTGACCTTTCAGTGCAATGAGCCAGTACAATTTTTAGCTTTTAAACAAATTAATAAAAATATCACATAAACACACTATGCCTACTATTACAGAATTTTTCATAAAGTTTAACTTTCAGTTTAAATTGATTTTTAAATGCATGTAATTGTTTAAAATAAATAACTTCCTATAGTGAAATAAGAACAAGTAGAGTTTTCTCATATTTTGTGTTCTAAGAAAAAAGTGAAAATAATGTTCAAGATAGATGATGCACATAATGGTATTACAATAATATTTGTTTAAATAATCATTTATCTATTAATATAATTTATAGATACTAACAATTTGCATTATTTAAAGTGTATATTTTGATATATGTAGTATATTAAGTAATAAACTTGTATACTCAAAACTCAGGTTATAAGCATGGACACGTTTTTAATTAAACTTCTGAACAATATCAATTCTGGAAACACAAGATAACTATTTCACATTGCTCACATACATCAGCAGAAATAGTACCTGCTTGGTAAAATTATGCCAAGGGAATTAGTTTTGGGTTATATTGTTCAGCCCACATTGATATAATATTGACATGAGAAAGTACTTTATCCCTCTTTGGATCCATATTAATTTTTCCCTTATTTTCCCCATACATAAGCAGCCAGTTCTGGGACAAAATTATTCTCTTTTTCATATCCACAAAAATATCTCTAGTAACTTTATACCTTTTCTCACTGACAACACATATCCTACTTACTTTACACACTGAAATGCTTTCCTTGTTTTTAGTAGCTTCAATTACATATTATAATTTTTAACCTTTAAAAGACCTTAACAAAACCAAGAAGCAAGTAATTGAACTGTTATACCAGACTTTTCTGATTGGCAATCTTAAGAACATATTCCGTAGCCTCTAAAAATATATGCTTTTCTCATAGAACAATTTCTCTTTAATGTGGTATAAGACCCATGTTTAATGAACCCAAGCATATTTTGAAGTTCTGCAATTATACCAAGGAAAGTGGGCTATGTTTGTATTTCAAGGACACGATAAGAGTTAACTTCAAGCTTTCTCCCAGGCATATTTTTTTCTCTCAGGATCAGAATTATGAAAATAGTATTTTATCAAGTATCTTTATCAAGCTATCTTTCTCTAACTGTGTATTCAAGAAGAAACAGTTTTAGAATTTTAAAAGAGTTTTATCTTTACTAATTTTCTCCAGAGTCTAAAGAATACTGTTTCTATACACTGTTAAGAAAGAAAGAAAAAAAAGCAAACCTTTCTTTTCTTTTAGTCATAACTTCATAGCTAACCTTTTTCTAGTGAATTGAACCTCAATATCCCATTTTACAAGTGACAACAAAGATATCAGTCACACAGATGGAATATACATCCACACACCAGAGGATAGACTATCACAAATCTTCTAAAAGGATGACTTATAAAAGGTCCCAAACAGACATTTACCCAACACAAATGATCCTCAATGTCAGAGACATGTCAGAACCAACTTGAAATGACCAAATAGCACTTTGTGCTTAGAAGAGTTCTTCAGTGGTAGACACATCAGAGCTGATTGGCAAAATGACCAAATAACACTTTGTGCTCAAAAGAGAAGCTTGCCTGGGTACACATCAGTGGACTTACGTGGTCTTGGAGCTCATCATCTCCTCCAAATGCATGTCTCCACTTCACCAGGGAAAAGTGTAAGTTGGCAGCCAGTGTCTAACAGGGAAGAGACAGAGAGGATCCCCGAAACAAATGGTTTCTGCAGCTGCTAGGAAAAAATCCCCTCTCAGGGCCAGCTAGCCATGAGTTAAAGCCATCAAAACCATCCTAGTGGTTGTCATGGCTCTACTCTGGAAAACCCCAGGGAGCCAGATGTTGCTAGAACACAGTAGCATCATTCTGGGACTGAAAGTGGGGGTCCAACTGCTTACCACTCAAAGGCTAAAATGAAAACAAAATTGATGGAAAGGAAAATTTGCTTTATTTGGGAGGTTGGCAACCTGGGAGGAGGGCAGACTCCTGTCCAAAGATCAATGCCCACCCTCGCTCCTGTCACTGACAATCAGTGGGCAGGAGCTTTTATAGATGGAGGGAGAAGGAGGAACTACAGGTACTTGACTTTATTAAATGACTAAATGATTATTATTTGGTCTTATTTAACTGTTTTCCTTTGTTTCTGCATTTACATATTTCTCTGATTGAACTTATTATTTGGCTAAAGTTTTTTCCACAGACAAAAGCCAAGGTAAGGACATGGGGGGAATTCCATAGGGTCTGGCTTTGTTTCACCGGCAGCTTTCTCCTGGGAGCGTGTCTATCATTAGACACTTGCCACCTCGGGAAAAACCTGTCAAAAAAATGACCTTGCCAAAGGGCACTTCCACAAACCTCTCTAGCAAGTCTACCCACTTGCATGTAATGATGCCCATATGCTCAGCTGTTATTATTATTATTTCCATATGCTCCTGCTATTATTATGATGAATTATTTATGTTCCAATCTAAAGCCAAACAATTTATCTTCTAAATCCTATCTTTCCTTGCCTACTAGAGACATTACTTCAGCATTTTCCTCTATATTCCCACTTCTCTCTCCAGGCATTATTAATTCTCCAGGAATTATCAAATAATTCCTGCTGCTGCTGCTGCTGCTAAGTCGCTTCAGTCCTGTCTGACTCTGTGCGATCCCATAGACGGCAGCCCACCAGGCTCCCCTGTCCCTGGGACTCTCCAGGCAAGAACACTGGAGTGGGTTACCATTTCTTTCTCCAATGCATGAAAGTGAAAAGTGAAAGTGAAGTTGCTCAGTCATGTCCGACTTCGTGACTGCATGGACTTCAGCCTACTTCGTCCATGGGATTTTCCAGGCAAGAGTACTGGAGTGGGTTGCCATTGACTTTTCACACGAATAATTCCTACCAGCACACAAATGTGATGTTATTTTTCCTAGTTAAATAAAGAAAACACTTCAGGTGACCCCTTTGCACCTTCCAGCCAATATTGTAACTCATTTTTCTGTTCTCCTTTACAGGAAATCTCCTTAAGAATGTTAACTCCTCACCTCTTAATCCCTCATCTCTAAACAGGAGAGTGCACCTGAGCCCAGACATTAGGTCTCTTTTATTCTATATACTTCCCCTCACTAGGTTGATTTTGCATATGTGCATGCTCAGTCATGTCTGGCTCTTTGAATCCCATGGATTATAGCCCACCAAGCTCCTCTGTCCATGGGATTTTTCAGGCAAGAATACTGGAGTGGGTTGCCATTTCCTACTTCAAGGGATCTTTCTGAACCAGGGATCAAACCCATGTTGCCTGTGTCTCCTACACTGGGAGGCAGATTCTTTACCACTTGAGCCACATGAGAAGCCTTACTAGGTAATTTTACTGGCTGCCAGACGTCTATGGGGTCGCACAGAGTCGGACACGACTGAAGCGACTTAGCAGCAGCAGCAGCAGCTTCCATTACCATCTGTATACTGCTGCTGCTGCTCCTAAGTCACTTCAGTCGTGTCCAACTCTGTGCGACCCCATAGATGGCAGCCCACCAGGCTCCCCGTCCCTGGGATTCTCCAGGCAAGAACACTGGAGTGGGTTGCCATTTCCTTCCCCAATGCATGGAAGTGAAAAGTGAAAGTGAAGTCACTCAGTCGTGTCCGACTCTTCATGACCCCATGGACTGCAGCCTACCAGGCTCCTCCATCCATGGATTTTCCAGGCAAGAGTACTGGAGTGGGGTGCCATTGCCTTCTCTGATCTGTATACTGGGGACTCCCAAATGCGACTCTTCAGCTTAAACTTCTTTCCTGGCCTCCTATATGCAGTTTTCACATGGACAAGTACTAAAATCTAAAGCTAACGTATCCAAATATAAACCCCTTATCCTGTTTCATCCCTTCTCCCCAAACATGCTCCTACAGATTCCCACATCTTTGTAAACACATGTCTATCTTTCAACTTGTTTAACCAAAGCCTTGGAACAATTTTTAGATCCAGTTTGTCGCTGGATGCTTTGAGAAGAAGAGTAAAAAATTCTGTTAGATTCACATTCAAATTATGTTCAGAATTTGACTACCATTCACCTTCCTCATTGTTCCTCATTTAAAATTCTGTCTCTTGTCTGGATTATTGAGAAAGCCTCCCTGCTAGTCTAACACACTATATGTTTAATACCCTAGAACTAATTCTCAGTAAGCAGCTTGATTGATCCTCTTATGATAAATTGAAATCATGTCACTTACTTTCTCAGAACCACCAATGAATTTCCATTTTATTTAGATAATAGTTGAAGTCTTGACAGTAAAGTTACAAATTTTGTCCTCATGATTTGTTACTTTATTTTCTTCAAGTCATTTTGTCTAATATTGTCTTATCAAAGAGACTTTGCTTGACCACTCTAAGATAGTAGTTTCCCCCCTCCCCTACAAAAAACTAAAGTAACCAGGAAAATTCCAGCTTTTCTACCTCCTGCCTTTATAATGATCACCTTCTGACATTCTATGTTTTACTTTTATTTGTAAAGTAAGCTCCACAGAGTTAGTTAGAAACTTGGTGTGTCTGATGAATTGCTTTATCCCTAGTGTCAATAACTGTCAACCACATGATCATAGTCAACAAATATTTGTATTACAAATGTATTGTTGAATAACCTTTTCAGACCACTTCCTCCTTCTCTTCTTACTAAACATTAATTATCTCAAAGGACATCATTCTTTGTACTGTCCTCTGATCTACTATACTTATAACCCCTTGCCACAGTCATTTTTTTCCACATCTATTTTTCCTCTTCAGCTTTTATCTCATTCTCTATCCAGTCTTAACTCTATAATCTGTATATCTAGTATAAACCATCCCAAGAACCCAAATCAGATGGACTTTGAATTAATCAAAAGTGTAAACCTGACCATATCACTGAAGCCTTTTAAAAGAGCCTTCAGGTATGAAAGAAGAGACTCAAGCATGAAAGATTTTATCTTTCCAATGACAGAATAGAAGAGATCAAAATGTTGGAATAATTAAATATGTTATTTTAAATCATTTCATATTGATTCTATGCTATTTGGGGCTTTCCAGTACATTCTATAGAGTATTCACAAGTACATACAAAGCTGCTTAATATAAAGCCGTTAGAAATATATGTGGCTTTCTCTCCATCTTTCTTTCCTATGAACCAAATTTATTCAGATAATATAGGCAGCTTCATTCATTTCATATAACCAGCAAAATGATCCAGGATTCTGAAGCCTCTCTGTTGTCTCTGTCTGTGAATAAAAACATGTCTTTCCCAGGAGAGATGGAAAGCTATTTGTATCAAAGGTTTCAGAAATTAGTTGCTGTTGATATGGAAATATACTAATTAGTTTTCATGAGACCAGCATTAACAGGAGGAATTGCACTATGAAAGGAGATGGGACAAATTTAGCTGGTCCAATATCAAGATAGAGCAAAATGTGAAGAAAAAAAGTAAATTCAAAGTGGACAAGTCCTTGAAATTATGTACTTTAATTTTCAAGCTATCATTTCATCTTCAGTTCAGTTCAGTCCCTCAGTCGTGTCCGACTCTGTGACCCCATGAATCGCAGCACACCAGGCCTCCCTGTCCATTACCAATTCACGGAGTTCACCCAGACTCACCTCCATTGAGTCAGTGATGCCATCCAGCCATCTCATCCTCTGTCGTCCCCTTTTCTTCCTTCCCCCAATCCCACCCAACATCAGAGTCTTTTCCATTGAGTCAACTCTTCGCATTTCATCTTTATTATTTCACATTTTAATTGCTCTTTGATATATCCAGTAAAATTTATATAAATCAGTGAAATCATGATTATGTTCTTTTTTTCTTTTAATTTTCCCACACAGAAGGCAATTCACACTAATTCAAAGTAGTAATTAGAGATTAGCTTTGGGGTAGAATTAGCCAGAAATGCATAAAAGAATATTGAGGCAAAAAAAAAAAAAAAAAGAATATTGAGGCAAGAACTAGGGAACGTTTAAATGATTTATAATCAAGTGTGTTTACATAAATATAAATGTAGATATCAGATGCAATGCTATGTATTTAATGCATCATTTTATTCTCCTGAGCCCAAAATCAGGTAAAAACTTCTAGTCAAAAGTATTTTTAGTCAATACAATGTGATTAGTAGTGAAACACATTACTTCTAGTCCTGTCTCTAAAACCTCTATACAATTGTCTATGCTTCTTTTTCTCTGCCCATGGGTTGTTGTTATTTGAGTCACTAAGTCGTGTTCGATTCTTGTGACTCCATGGACTTTAGCCCATGAGGCTCCTATGTCCGTGGGATTACCCAGGCAAGAATACTGAGTGGGTTGCCATTTCCTTCTCCAGGGGATTTTCCTGACCCAAGGATCGACCCTGCATTTCCTGTTTGGCAGGAGAATTCTTTACCACTGAGCCTCCTGGGAAGCCAGCTCATTGGTTGTATGGGAGCTAACTGCTTCAGTTGTGTCCAACTCTGTGCAACTCTATGGATTGCAGCCTGCCAGGCTCCTCTGTCCTTGGGATTTCCCAGGAAAACATACTGGAGTGGATTGTATTTCCTTATCCAGAGGATCTTCCCAACCCAGGGATCAAACTTGCATCTCTTACATCTTCATTGGCAGGTGGGTTGTTTACCACTAGCACTTCTTGGTAGCCCATCGGCTGGCCAGATCCAAAGAATCCAGCTGAGGAGTCTGATTACTTAATGGTTGGTGGTAGAAAAAGATGATGGAGACGGAAAGGGCAACCCACTCCAGTACTCTTGCCTGGAAAATCTCATGGACAGTGGAGCCTGGTAGGCTACAATCCATGGGGTCGAGAAGAGTTGGACGTGACTGAACAACTTCACTTTCACTTTTCACTTTCATGCATTGGAGAAGGAAATGGCAACCCACTCCAGTGTTCTTGCCTGGAGAATCTCAGGGACTGGGGAACCTGGTGGGCTGCTATCTATGGGGTCACACAGTGTCGGACACAACTGAAGGGACTTAGCAGCAGCAGCAGCAGAAAAAGATGAAAGAGCACAGACTCCTGAAATTACATTTTAAAGGAGAGCTATCCAATCAGAAACACTGCATTGGACTTTATGCTGGTTAAGAAAAATTTGTTTCTGTATAGTATATGTACATATGTGCATGTGTGTCTATGCATACATGGAGGCCAGTGTATTTATTTATATATATATATACACACACACACAATCACACAGATATATGCATTTTATTTATGGCAAGTCACTGAGATATTGAGGAGGCAATCATTTTGGTGACAAATTAAAAAATTGTTGCTTTGAAGTGGTGTAGTCCTACAGTAGTGAGAACTCTATTAGAATTCTAGAATAGTTGCAATCCATTTTACAGGAGAAATAATATCAAAAATTAGTTTTTAAAATGTCTACTTTATTTTTATTTAATCATTGCAAAAAGCCACAGAAAAATATTGGCAAAATTATTGCCTATAATTATTCGGGAGATGGGTTATATGGGTAATACTCTGTTAGCTGTTGGTAAGAAAGAAAAAAAAATGCATGTTGATTATTATTGGCTACATTCAGCAAGTTAATAAAGGCAAGAGTTGAGCTTGAGATAGGATTAGCCAGTTTGCAAGCTAATATAAAAGGATATATAGAGAGGGCAGACATATTGAGCTTCATAGGGTTTAAGAAATCAATATCTTCCAGACCCTAAATATAAGAAATGTGGTTTTAAAAGGCTTTGTGAAGTAAAAGAGAGGTAAACCAACTGGTTACCTAAAGCAATTAAGTGACTCAGCAAAAAGATATATAAGATGAAGGGTCATCCCAATTATTATTCCAAAAGTTTCAAGGTAGCTGCTATTAATTTCAAAGAGAGGGAATGAGAGTAGGAAGAAAAAGGTATCAGGACTGGGAATCTGGAAAAGTCTAAGAAAGAACTTTGGGTGTGATTAGCAGTACATGCAGACACTGAGAGCAAATAGTGCAGAGGCCAGGCAAGTCTGAATCAGTCATTTTGCTAAACAAACAAACAAACAAAAAAAATTGTATACCTAGTTTTATAAAGCCATTAGTTCTTCAAATTAAAAAATCCCTTGAGTCTGCAACCTTCCATGAATAGTGGCAAGCTTTAAAAATTCCATGGCCCTAAGGTGAAAATACCCACCAATGCACACACATGTCATATGTGACTTAGGGAAATAATAGACAAGTGGGAATCTACTCTAGGGCAGGGCCAGGAGCTATTGGGAATGATGGATGCTCCTTCCAGTGAATAGAATCAAAATATTATTCAAGGACATCCCTGATTTCAGGATAGGAGGATTCTTGATGGCTTCACAGTGAAATTTCACAACTACTATGGGTTAATAACTATAACCTTTTCCTGTGGTCATGTATGGATGTGAGAGTTGGACTGTGAAGAAGGCTGAGCGCCGAAGAATTGATGCTTTTGAACTGTGGTGTTGGAGAAGACTCTTGAGAGTCCCTTGGACTGCAAGGAGATCCAACCAGTCCATTCTGAAGGAGATCAGCCCTGGGATTTTTTTGGAAGGAATGATGCTAAAGCTGAAACTCCAGTACTTTGGCTACCTCATGCGAAGAGTTGACTCCCTGGAAAAGACTCTGATGCTGGGAGGGATTGGGGGCAAGAGGAGAAGGGGACGACAGAGGATGAGATGGCTGGATGGCATCACTGACTCAATGGAGTCTGAGTGAACTCCGGGGGTTGGTGATGGACAGGGAGGCCTGGCGTGCTGCGACTCATGGGGTCGCAAAGAGTCAAACACGACTGAGCAACTGAACTGAACTGATCTGATCTGATCTTCCAATTTTATTTTGTCAAAAGTAGATCTATTCCCATTCTACAAATGTTTGCTGAGTCTGTGTGGGGAAGGTTTTATGTTTGTTTGTTTGTTTGACACAGTATCTAGAAATGTTTGAAAACACAGTTGCTACATTAGCCTGAATCCCTGAGTAGTCAACATGATGGACATTTAGTGTGAGCAAGAAAACATTCTTGCAGTTTTAAGTCTCTGAGAACTTGGAGTTGCATTATTATAGCACTGCATAGCTTAGCCTAGTACAAGTCTAAAACAAACAACTGCTTCCTTGGGCCTATATCCTCTTCAAGCTGCCACTCCGTTTCCTTTGTTTTTCTGTTTCAAATTGATTTTTTAAAAAAGTTTTTGGGATGGCATGGGGAGGGAGGAGAGAGGAGGGTTCAGGATGGGGAACACATGTATACCTGTGGCGGATTCATTTTGATATTTGGCAAAACTAAGACAATTATGTAAAGTTTAAAAAAAAAAAAGTTTGGGATGGTCATGTACACATTGCTACATTTAAAATGGATAACCTACAGGACCTATTGTATAGCACAGGGAAGTATACTCATAAAGTTATGTGGCAACCTGGAAGGGAAGGGAATTTGGGGAAGAATGGATACGTGTATATGAGTCCATTTGCTGTTCACCTGAAATGATCAAAACAAGAAATGGTTATTCCCCAATACAAAGCAAAAAGCTTTTTAAAAAGTAGTATAGATCTTTTTCTTCACTATCATTTGCTTCTTATTCTGTTATTTTTTGATATTCTTCTTTATCTATTATTGAAAATCCCTCACTAAGTTCTGCTGCCAGATACTAGAGACACTGTTGTCTAAGGAATGGACCTTCAAGGCTTAGTTGCTTATCTAGACACTGGAGAAGCTTTAAAATTCTGCCTTGAGCAAATATTTGGGTCTGCTTTTTTGTAATCCTTACTCCTATGTCAGAGTCTAGGTAGGATAATTTTGCTTCCAATAATCTCGATTTTGAAAACACAATTTATCTACTAAATGACATCCAAAGAATACAAGTCCTCCCCAGGTCAGGAAACCAGAGCCCTACAACCACAGGCTTTTGTCAAAGGTCTACCATGACTTGCAGTCTTTTTATTCCCGTATAAACCTGGCTGGTAGTTGTGTTTAAGAAAGATAATCCAATCAAAGTGTGTTCAGCAATTCCACATAAGCATATCTATATGCTAACCTCAGTTTCAATTAGCAAAATGTTTTATAACTAGGTGATATTAGCTTAGCTTCCATAGAATTTTTATTATTAGAATTTACATAGGAAACATATTAAAAATCCTCTTGAATTTATAAACATAAGTTAAAACAATAAACTAAAAGGAAAACATCATGGAAAGCATTCAGCAGAATAGTATATAGAAAAGGAAATGCATGAAATAAAAGAGAACGCTAACTATCTCCAGTTAATGACAGTATGGGGCATTTAAACTTTTTAACTTATATTCACCTTCAAAAAATTATTTTAAAATTGAGTTAAGACCAGAAATGAAAGAGACATATGTACCTCAATGTTCATCGCAGCACTATTTATAACAGCCAGGACATGGAAGCAACCTGTCCATCAGCAGATGAATGGATAAGAAAGCTGTGGTACATATACACAATGGAATATTACTCAGCCATTAAAAAGAATACATTTGAATCAGTTCTAATGAGGTGGATGAAACTGGAGCCTATTATGCAGAGTGAAGTAACCCAGAAAGAAAAACACCAATACAGTATACTAATGCATATATATGGAATTTAGAGAGGTGGTAATAATAAACCTGTATGCAAGACAGCAAAAGAGACACAGATGTATAGAACAGTCTTTTGGACTCTGTGGGAGAGGGCGAGGGTGGGATGGTTTGGGAGAATGGCATTGAAACATGTATATTATCATATGTGAACGGATCACCAGTCCATGTTTGATGCATGATACAGGGTTCTCGGGGCTGGTGCACTGGGATGACCCAGAGGTATGGGATGGGGAGGGATGGGATGAGATGTCAGATGGGGAACACATGTACACCCAAGGTGGATTCATGTCAATGTATGGCAAAACCAATACAATATTGTAAAGTAATTAGCCTCCAAAAAAAGAAAGATATTACCTGCAAAAAATAATAATAAAATTGGTTTAAGAATAGGTATTTGTCCTCGTGTTCATTTGATTTTTATTGTATATTTGTTTTGAGCCATTTGCATGGGGATTATCAAAAGTAAATTAAATGAAACATGCTTTGTAGGATCAATTTCTGTTTCAAGCGTTAAATGTCATTTAGCATGGGACAAATTTGAATCAAAACCAGCAGGAGTAAAAAATAAAAATCAGAATGATGAATGGGAGAAGTAGACTGGCAAATGGTAAAATCTTAGTTGCAGGAATCAGAAAAGAGAATATGACATATAATCAAAGATGAAGAATGATCCTAGAGACCTAAACTTACTGCTGATTCAATGTTCACTGTTTAGCTCTAAAAGTGGAAAAGCAATTTGAATCGGTTGATATTTTGGCTGTGCATGTTTATTCTTTAGGATTTTTATTCAAATTTAATAAATCTAATACGCATATTTAATCAAGGCATTTAAAAGAAAAATTTAAATAAAATTGAAGTGCAAGGTACAAAAGGCAGGTTTAAGAAATCCAGCCTAGAATTGTCAGACAGCTTCATATGACTATATCATATTCTGCAATATTGGAGAAAAAAAGAGCAAAACAAATTACTTTTAGAAAATTTTTTTTTCCACTGAGGTTAAATAAGACTATTTTGGATTTGGAAGTCAATCTGAAGAGAAATAGCCATGCTTTACTAAGGTTTTGGTGTAGAAACTGAAAGACATTTTCATATATGCCTAGAGCAGAAAAGAATAAGAGCTATTTCTGGTTCCTCCTTTTAAGTGTAGAGCAGATTTACAATTCACAGTCTGAACACTTAAATCTTCAAAGAGGTAACTGTATTTATTTATCTGTTGGTACTATTCACTAACCTCTTGAATCACAATTTCTGCCCCACAGCAAAATCAAATTAATAAAGTCAAATTAAAAGTACCTTGGTTATTTCCAGGTTAACTCAGTCTCTTTGGTGTAAATAGTATTTTTAGGCTTCTTTCTCCAGTTCTTAATCTGTGAAATCTGTGTCCAGCAGAAGCTTATGTAACATCATGGCAATTGAGTAATGCCATCTGATTTCACATATTCTTTGGTCATTTTAAGGCCAGTGCTGTGGGGACACTTTCTACTTAGGTTTGCCCATGTTCCAACTGCATCCACCACTGTTGTAACTTATTATATATACTGCCTGTCAAGGGCAATTCATGGTGCTTGTCCCTGGGAGCTTGGTCATTTCTGCCTGCATTTCTCTTACCTAACTAGGAATCTTCCCTGACATACAGAAGTGATGCAAAGCCCCTGGGTTGTGACTCAGTTCAGTTCAGTCGCTCAGTTGTGTCCTACTCTTGTGATCCCATTGAATTGCAGCACGCCAGGCCTCCCTGTCCATCACCAACTCCCGGAGTTCACCCAAACTCACGTCCATTGAGTCAGTGATGCCATCCAACCATCTCATCCTTTGTCGTCCCCTTCTCCTCCTGCCCTCAATCTTTCCCAGCATCAGGGTCTTTTCAAATGAGTCAGCTCTTTGCACCAGGTGGCCAAAGTATTGGAGTTTCAGCTTTGGCATCAGTCCTTCCAATGAACACCCAGGACTGATCTCCTTTAGGATGGACTGGTTGGATTTCCTTGAAGTCCAAGGGACTCTCAAGAGTCTTCTCCAACACCACAATTCAAAAGCATCAATTCTTCGGTGCTTAGCTTTCTTTATAGTCCAATTCTCACATCCATACATGACCACTGGAGAAACCATAGCCTTGACTAGATGGACCTTAGTTGGCAAAGTAATGTCTCTGCTTTTCAATATGCTATCTAGGTTGGTCATAACTGTCCTTCAAGGAGTAAGTGTCTTTTAATTTCATGGCGACAATCACCATGCAGTGATTTTGAAACCCAGAAAAATGAAGTCAGCCACTGTTTCCACTGTTTCCCCTCACCCTATCTCTAGTTCTGGCAACCCATAGTCCTCAGATAATTGGTGAGTCCCCTTTCCCCTCATCTACCCAACCAGAGACACTTGATAACCAGAACTTTCAGCAATCTTCTGAATCTTCCACTAGGGCCTATAGGGATGTCTGAATATACTTCACACAATATAGAGCCCAGGGGAAAGGAAATATCAGAACAAAGTGTGGGGTGAATGCTATGCCATGTTTCATGGTCTGTCTTACCAACATTTCTCCTCCATATTGGCCACATCAACATGGTCCACTGAGAGTCTCCGTACTTCCAAGATAACAGGCAAAGCAGGACCTAATTCCTTTACCCTGAAAACCTTTGAAATTATCAGACCAGTTTCTATATTCCAGGACTTCATACTAAAAATTTAAACCAAATGAAAGCCAAGGATTAGACTATCTCAAGGCGATATCTGTTTAAGTCCCCTCTCCCTCTCATCTTCTCTCCATTCAACCACCTTTTGAACTAAAAGAGACATATACATACTTCTTTTACAAGCCAGGAAACTTATCCCATGCCTATCTTGTGTTCTTTTCTGCTTGCTAATAACCTCATTGCCCAGAAATTCAGATTCTACCTCATGTGCTGTCTAGAGTCAAACCAAGGCAAGTCAAGTCCCTTTTGAAAGTCAAGGCAATTTTTTTTAAGCATCTAGTTATTGCAAGGCAAAAGCTTTGTCTTCAGTCCACTGTGTCTGATGTGCGTTGAATATCCATGCAACAACTTAGCAGATAACTTTGTTCTCATCTGTAACTAACAACTTCTTCCTAAAGCAATGAATGTGTTGTGTGTGCGTGTATGCTAAGTTGCTTCAGTCATATCTGACTCTTTGCAAGCCTATGGACTGTAGCTCGAGATTAAATGAATTGAGAGTGTTAGACTAAGCAGAACAACTATAATCAAGGAAATAAAAAAAAATATTGGTTAATATTTCAAAAACTTCCTCCAGACACAGATATGCTGACTGTTAAAATAACCAAAGCCAAAAAAAAGCAAAACAACAAACTGATTTTGTTCGATTTATCTATATTATAGATCTAAGTGTGAAAGGCAAAATAATAAAGCTTCTGAAGAAAACAGAGAAAAAAACCCCAATATCCTCACAACTTTAAACTAGGAAAGACATTTTAAACAGCTTGCAAAAAGCATTAACCAAATGGGGAAAATTTGATAAACTAAATTGTAAAATTTCTGCTAATCAAAACATACCATTAGGAGAGTGAAAAGACAAGCTCTAAAGCAAAAGATTTATGCCTCATGTATATGATATAGAACTTATATCCAAAGTAAAAAAGATACCTATGAAGTCATAAGAAAAGAAATATTTCCCATATAATGCAGGACAAATATTTGAACAGGTGATTCACAAAAGAAGACATGCAAATAGTTAAAAATGTATAAAAAGATGTTCAATCTCATTACTAGTCAGGGAAAAGCTGGTTAAAAGCAATGCATCTCATGTCACAGTTAGCACTGACTCATGTCCTAACTGAAAGAAGGACAATACCAAGTATTAGTAAACACATGGACTGCCAGGAATTCTCATAACACTGCTGGAGAGAATATAAATTTTTACAACTTTGAAAAACAGATTGATTTATGACCTATGACACAAGGTTGATCATATGACCTATGACACAGTAATTCTGATCTTAGGTGTAAGCCCACCTAGAGGTTTCAGTTCAGTTCAGTTCAGTCTCTCGGTTGTGTCCGACTCTTTGTGACTCCATGAATTGCAGCACGCCAGGTCTTCTTGTCCATCACCAACTCCCAGAGTTCACCCAAACTCACGTCCATCGAGTCGGTGATGCCATCCAGCCATCTCATCCTCTGTTGTCCCCTTCTCCTCCTGCCCCCAATACCTCCCAGCATCAGAGTCTTTTCCAATGAGTCAACTCTTCACATGAGGTAGCCAAAGTACTGGAGTTTCAGCTTTAGCATCATTCCTTCCAAAGAACACCCAGGACTGATTTCCTTTAGAATGGACTGGTTGGATCTCCTTGCAGTCCAAGGGACTCTCGAGAGTCTTCTCCAACACCACAGTTAAAAGGCATCAATTCTTCAGCGCTCAGCTTTCATCACAGTCCAACTCTCACATCCATACATGACCACTGGAAAAACCATAGCCTTGACTAGATGGACCTTTGTTGGCAAAGTAATGTCTCTGCTTTTGAATATGCTCTCTAGGGTGGTCATAACTTTTCTTCCAAGGAGTAAGCGACTTTTAATTTCATGGCTACATTCACCATCTCCACTGATTTTGAAGCCCAGAATAATAAAGTCTGACACTGTTTCCACTGTTTCCCCATTTATTTCCCATGAAGTGATGGGACCAGATACCAGGATCCTAGTTTTCTGAATGTTGAGCTTTAAGCCAACTTTTTCACTCTCCTCTTTCACTTTCATCAAGAGACATTTATATGATATTATACATGTTTTAATGCTATTCTCCCAAATCATTCCCCTGCCTCCGTCTCCCACAGAGTCCAAAAGACTGTTCTATACATGTGTCTCTTGTAAAGTAAAAAAAAAAGGCATTTATACATGCCTAAACCTTGTGTTTTGTACTAGAATGTGTGTAACTGAAATAGCTCACATTGGAAGAAATCCCATATATTAGGAGTAGAATAGATTTTCAAATATGTAATGGGCCATTTTTAAAATGCAATAATATGCAAGAATGGAAAAAATTAACAGCTACAAAGAGCAGCATTTACAAATTTCACAAATATAATGCTGAAGGAAGAAACCAGACACAACATAAAATCAGCCTTATAAAGATGACATAGATATGATATAAACATGTCTATAAAAGAAAACAAGGATGCAGTCACACCAAAAAAAGAGAAAACGTGGCTATCAGAAAGCCAGGGAGACAGGCTTCTGAAAAAACTCTTGGAGTTTTGGCCTCCAGAACTGAGAGGAAATCAATTTATGTTATTAAAGCCACCCAGTCTGTGGAATTCTCTTTTGGCTGCTCAAGCAAATTAATACAGATTGTGTGTTTTATATAGATAAGGTATACAATGTTAAAAATCAGACTAAACTAATTCAACAGTATAAGAATTCAAGATAGTGGAGAATAATGATTGGGAAAAAACACAAGAAAGGTTTATGGAGGGCACAGATATTCCATTTGAAACAATTATTTAACTATATGTATATTTGTGGATTTTTCTGTATATGTATTATATAGCGATAGAAATTTATACATTATCTATATTCATTTCTCTATATGTATCTATCCATCTATCTATCTCATAGTAATGGCAGTACAATAAAGGCTTTATGAGTACTTGTTCTGTAGTTTGGGTCTATTTCAGGATTTAATACAGATTTATCTTGGAAAAACAAAGCAGGTCAGTAGGCTCATAACATTTTGAAATGAGAAGTATAAATGTGCATATGCTTTTCCAGATACTCAAATATATTTAAAAGACTTATTACATAGACGTCAGAGTACATAAATAGGTGTTTTGATCAATGATATTTAACTGCACAGATAAAATACTAGTGTTTAAAATAGTTTATGTGCAATAAATTATGTGCAATAATTACTAATTAATAGGGAATGGATTGAAAATTAATTCTTTATTAATAATTGATTTATATTCTACATTGAAATAAATGAAATAAATGTCATGTAGATTTTCTTAAATAAGTTTAGAGCTCAAAGTATTAAAACAATTTTTAAAAACCTGATATGGATATTAACATATTCAAATGACAAAAGAACGTTCTAATCATAAATACAATGTAAAATAGTTAAGAAAAGTATGTTTGATATAATTAAAAACAAAACTCCAGACTACACCCTGAATAGTAGCTTTTAATCATTGTGAATGAGAAATGATAATGTCTTTAATATTTAAAGAGTTTATACAAAAACGGGTTTCCCAAGTGGTTGGTAAAGAACCTACTTGCCAGTGCAGAAGACACAAAAGACATCACTGGGTTGGGAAGATCCTTGGAAAAGGAGACGGCAACCCACTCCAGTATTCTTGCCTGGAGAATCCCATGGACAGAAGAACCTGGAGGGCTACAGTCCATGGGGTCGCAAAGAGTCGGACATGACTGAAGAGACTTAGCAAACAGCACCCACATCAGAAACAGTGCAGTTTCAGAGCTCTGATTTAAGAGTGAGCAAATGTGAATTGCAATTTTTCTATGTGCTTCCCATTTAACCATGGAAAAGTTACTTAATGTTTTAATATTAATAGTTCATGTGTAATATACATATAACAGTATCAATTTTGTAGTTTTGTGAGAGAGATCAAATAAAATAATGCACTGCTTGGCATATTTTAAACATTTAGCTATTATTGACACTATCACAATTCCTATTATTATATTATAAATCTGTAAATTTTCATCCTATAAGTAAAGACATAAATAAAATATTCCATTTTTCTTTTCAAAATATGTGAGGTTTGGAATGAAAAAAAATATTGTCTTATTGCTGTGAATACAAATGCTACAAGTTTCTCATATATAGTTTAGTCAAGAACCTGAATGTTCAGTGCTGTTTATTCCATCAATATTACTTCTACTGTATTTTTAAGCAAATCTGGTTCCTTCTCAAATAGCCTTTTGTTTGGCTTGACTGCTATTTCTCTCAATGTATATTATTTCCATCACTGTTTTAAAATATTCATTATGTTTCTCTTTACATCTTTTCAAGTCTGGTTTTAGCTTGCTAATTCAATGTTCATATTTAAAATTTTATCAAGCTTTTAATACAGGTTTTAATTTTCCTTTTTTTGCCCTTTATTTATTGGGGTGTTTGGTTTTTACAGAGTTTTTGCCCTACTAAACTTCCATTATCCCCAAAGGATTCAGAAAGATTGTTTTATAAATGGCTGGATTATGTCACTAATTCTTAAAACTTATTCATATCCTAGAGTAATACAAATAAAAACAAAAACAAACAAATGGGACCTAATTAAACTTAAAGGCTCTGAACAGTAAAGGAAGCCATAAACATAATGAAAAGACAACTCACAGAATGGGTGAATTTGCAAAGGAAGTATCAACAAGGGATTAATCTACAAAATATATTAATACAAACAGTTCATGTAAAAATAAATGAATAAATAAAAAAGAGAACCCAGCTCAATCAAAAACATGGACAGAAGATCTAAGTAAACATTTCTTCAAAGAAGACATGGGCTTCTCTGATAGCTCCAGCTGGTAAAGAAGACATAAAGATGGATAAAAATCATATGAAAAGATGCTCAATATCAGTAATTATCAAAGAAATGCAAGTCAAAACTACAATGAAGTATCATCTCACACCAGTCTAAATGGCCATCCACTACCAAAAAGTCTACAAAAAATAAATGCTGGAGAGAGTGTAGAGAAAAGGGAACCCTCCTACACTGTTGATAGAAATGTTAATTGGTATAACCACTATGGAGACCAGCATGGATATTCCCAAAATAGCTAAAAACTATCATACGATCCTGCAATCCCACTCCTGGGCATATATCAGGAGAAAACCATAGTTCAAAAAGATATTTGCACCCTTATGTTTGTTGTAGCACTATTTACAATAACCAAGACATGGAAACAACCTAAACGTCTATTGACAGTTGAGTGTACAAACGAGATAGGGTACATATATACAATGGAATATTACTCTGCCATAAAAAGAACAAAATGACGTCATTTCCAGCAATATGAATGGGTCTAGATATTATCATACTAAGTGAAGTAAGGCCGACTGAGAAAGACAAATAGATGATATCACTCACATGTGGAATTTACTTGGGAAAAGTGATAGAACTTGAACTTTTCAAGACAGAAGTCAACTTACAGATACCAAGAAGAAACTTATGATTATGAAAGGGGAAATTTTGGTGGAGGGACGGATAAATTACGAGCTTGGGATTAACGTATACAAGGATGGACTGTATAGCACAGAGAACTCGACCCAATATTCTGTGATAACCAATATGAGAAAAGAAGCTGAAAAAGAACGACTGTATATAAGTGAATCACTTTGCTGTACATATGAAACAAACACAATGTTGTAAATCAAGTATACTATGATAAAATTTTAAAAACTCACCATGTTTCCCTTTCATTAATAATAAAAGGCAGAATTAGGAGCATAGCCGTCATAATTCAACTGTTGTATTCTTCAACATCTCATGCCCTATTCCTCCTGCCTCATTATACTCCAACCAGGCTTGTTTTGAATGCTTCAAATGTTCAGAGTCTTTCCCAATTCAACTATCTGTGATCTAGTTATCCCTCTGGAACAGCCACTATTTTTTCATATTTTATGTCAATTAAAATATCAATTCTGAGAGACCTTCCATAAACCATACAAAATAAAAGAATTTTGCACTCATTTGCATCTCTACTTATTCACCTTATATTCTCCATATATTTCTTTACTGTCATTTTTCATACTTTGTCATTATTCATTTATTTTTAAAATTTACAATGTTTTTTCATCAATTAGGTTCCATAAGGTAAATTTTAGGAACTCAGGAGCTTATCAGAGTATACTCCTCAAAAGACCATGCAAACCATCAGCATATAATAAACACATCTTACATCAATGAATTAACCTTCTGGAAAGGTAACATGGAATTAATACAAATGTTGAAAAGCATTCGTGTTGATGGGGATTTGAGTTTGATCTTGAAAATATGTAAATATGAATAGCTCTCCTGTAGGAGTCTGAGTTTTCTCGAAATCCAGAATACTCTACCTTAGTAAGCAAAAGGCATCAAGGCAATCAGACAGTGGTCAGTCACGTGTGCCTTCCACTTTAAGAAAACCTCAGTAAGATTGGTTTATCCCAGGGGTTCTGATCTGATTAGCCATGATAACATTCAAAATAACTCTTCATGGGACTTTCCATCTTAAGTTAGTGTATTATAGGAGGGACTCATTATATTGGTTTTTAAGGACTGATTTTATTAAAAAGCTCTGGCCCTCCAGTTCCATTGTGCATATGCTCCCATTCCAAGGAGTAAAAGCCTGAGCTAATGTTGCGGTGTCATCCTTGCTCTATTTATATTTAGAAAGATTAAATATATGGGGATACAAACATCACTTTTTTTCATGGTCAAAATAAAAAAAAAGTTTATAGTCTTTTTTAAGTAAAAGTTTACAGTCAAAAATATACAGTTGTAAAAATATTTGCTTCTTTTTTGCAGATTTTAGTAACCATGCAGATATATGGTATAATCAATTACTTCTAAAAGACATGATGATGGCACTTCACCTCAACCTGTCTCAAACATTGTTACAAACAAACCTCCATCTACCCACTTATAAGCAGAATTTACTCACATGTAAATCTATTAAAATGACCAGGTAGGTGCTTTGTATACAACAAAAGCATGAAGATACAGTTCAGTTCAGTTCAGTTGCTCAGTCGTGTCCGACTCTTTGTGAACCCATGAATCACAGCACACCAGGCCTCCCTGTTGATCACTAACTCCCTGAGTTCACTCAGACTCACGTCCATCGAGTCAGTGATGCCATCCAGCCATCTCATCCTCTGTCGTCCCCTTTTCCCCCTGCCCCCAATCCCTCCAAGCAACAGAGTCTTTTCCAATGAGTCAACTCTTCACATGAGGTGGCCAAAGTACTGAAGTTTCAGCTTTAGCATCATTCCTTCCAAAGAAATCCCAGGGCTGATCTCCTTCAGAATGGACTGGTTGGATCTCCTTGCAGTCCCAGGGACTCTCAAGAGTCTTCTCCAACACCACAGTGCAAAAGCATCAATTCTTTGGCGCTCAGCCTTCTTCACAGTCCAGCTCTCACATCCATACGTGACCACAGGATAAACCATAGCCTTGACTAGACGGACCTTTGTTGGCAAAGTAATGTCTCTGCTTTTCAATAGTCTATCTAGGTTGGTCATAACTTTTCTTCCGAGGAGTAAGTGTTTTTTAATTTCATGGCTGCAGTCACCATCTGCAGTGATTTTGGAGCCCAAAAAAATAAAATCTGACACTGTTTCCACTGTTTCCCCATCTATTTCCCATGAAGTGATGGGACCAGATGCCATGATCTTCATTTTCTGAATGTTGAGCTTTAAGCCAACTTTTTCACTCTCCTCTTTCACTTTCATCAAGAGGCTTTTTAGTTTCTCTTCACTTTCTGCCATAAGGGTGGTGTCATCTGCATATCTGAGGTTAGTGATATTTCTCCCAGCAATCTTGATTCCAGCTTGTACTTCTTCCAGCCCAGCGTTTCTCATGATGTACTCTGCATATAAGTTAAATAAGCAGGGTGACAATATACAGCCTTGACGTACTCCTTTTCCTATTTGGAACCAGTCGTTATTCCATGTCCAGTTCTAACTGTTGCATGAAGATTATCTTCTAAATATTTTCCAACTACATTAACACTGCTTCCTTAGCAGTTTCCTGTGCTACTGCAATATTCTTTACATTCTTTGACTATTTTTGCCATTTTTTAATAAAGTATGCTCTGATTGCTTGCCCTTGAAATGTATGGCTAATTCAACAATTCAATAGTTTAAAATTATGTTAAGCATTGCATATACTCTCTCTTTCAGTGAAATTTGTGATTCACAACAGAATATTAACATCTCTGAGAAGCCTCTATTGAGGCTCCAAATCCATTATCTCTGTTTTGGTTTACTTCAGAAATAAAGAAAAAAAGGTAATTTTAAGAGAAAGTTGCAGGGATAGAGTAGATCTCAGGAAACTCCCTTACTGCCTCCAGTTGGCACAACTAGGTCAGTGGGCTTAGCAGCACACTGGGTCTGGGTGGAAACATTTGCCAGGTCAGAGGAGCCAAAAGAGCAAAAGCACTGCTATTAGATCCCCTGCCTTATTAGCGCCTGCAGACAGCTTATGCCATCCTATAAGACAGAGATATTGGTTCTCTGCAGGCCACTTCTCAATGCCCTAAAACCATGATTCTGCACCTTGAAAGTTTTGCTGTGTTATACAAGGGGCATCTCCTCTTATCTGCTTCCTCAAAGTGGGGCTAGTCGTTTTCCATTTATATTTCCTTAGGACCTTCTATTACACACTGCCCACTAAAGCTCTAACGTCAAGCAATCTGTTTAATTCCGTTTAACCCAGTCTTCCCAAACACATCTGACCAGAGAACCCTTTTTTCCCAGCTCCCAGCTGGTGTCTAGTACAAATACCATGTAAAGAATGCTGACCTACCAATGATCTTTCCCTATATTTGTTTGCCTACATGACTCCTACTAAGAAAAATGGATTAAAAGAGCTGAGATGGCATTTCTGTGATCTCTGCGGGCTAAAATCACAAAGTTGCAGCTGGATACCTTTTTTATGGAGCATATTTTAATGAGAACACTCTACAGTATAATATAGATACTAATATAAAGCTAAGTATATAGGGCAGAATGTAGCTTCTGATAACCAGTTTTCTGTTTCTCTTCATTAAGGAAGCAAAGAGTCGGAAAGGACTGAGTGACTAAGCGCACCCACACAAGGAACTTGTAACAACCTTTAGTCAGTGGGTCTAACTAGAGCTGCAACACAATTCCAGATCTTCCTCTGAGTGTTTCACTTAGTTTGTTTGGGGATATTTCTTTCTTTCTACTTATCAACTTTTAGTGAATATTTTTAGCATTTTACCTTCATTTGTTCAGTTATTTCTGAAAATATTAAGACCACTTGCTCCCATACTGCCTACTTTTCTCTTCCTTCCTCATTATTTCAGGAACTGATTTCAGTAAGTTGGCATATGTTCCCCTATAACTTTGTCTATTTTATCTATCCTTAGGGAAGCACATCTTTATCTATATGTGCTTTGTATTTATTTGAAATAAATAAATTACATATACTCTGAGAATTTCTTAGCAGTGTATTGTTGAAATTCATTATATAAAATTGGGCATGGTTTTCATACAGTAGTATTCTGAAGCATCATGTAATAATATTTATGGCTGGTGGAAATATAGGGGGAAAATATACTCGATACATTGCAGAAGAAAATAGAAATTGACACTTTCTTTTTTTGAAGAGCAATCTGATGTCAATAAAATGATAAATGCATAAATGCTTTGATCCATAAGAATGAAATCAATACAATTATATCAATATATATGCAATGAAATCAATACAATTATATATATAATATGTCTTATACAGTACAACTTACGGTATACAGAAACTATAAATAGACTAAATACATATCAGTGATTACGTTTAAAAAATGATGGCACAACATCCTTTTAACTGATGTTTACCTTTTTCTCTAATCTATCCTCTAGTACACTAAAAAAAAAAAAAAAAGAAACCTGACCTAAGATGGTGCCAAAAAACATGTGTTTTCTCTCCAACTTGCCTTTAAAATTGGTAAAGAAGGCATCATGTCAATTCATGGCAGGTGAATATACAAATTTACAACTCAAAAATAAGTCCAGGGCAGAATATTCAAATCTAGGAGGACACTGCTAGGGTTCTTATAACTTTTTTTTTTTTTTGAGTTCTGGTTACTCTAGAAATGTTTATTTTGAATTTTTAAGAAGTTGCAAATTTATGGTTTGGGCACTTTTCTCTATGTGTGTTAATTTTAAAGAAATTTGGAATTAGTAAAAGATATGCCTATTTGTAAAATTTAATTTTCCACAGTACACTCGATTTTTTACAAAGTGAATAGAATGTACATTATCCTTCCTTTATTATTTATCTTTTTAAAAATTTTATTTATCTATTTATTATTTTGACTGTGTTGGGTCTTCATCGCTGTGCAGGCTTTTCCCTAGTTGTGGCGAGCAGGGCCATGCTTAGTTGTGGTGTGTGGGCTTCTTATCGTGGTGGTGTCTCTTGTCGTGGAGCATGGGCTGTAGGGCACAGGCTTCAGTAGATAACAGGACATGGGCTCAGTAGGGGCAGCTCCCGAGTCCTAGAGCACAGGCTCAATAATTGTGGTGCAGGGGCTTAGTTGCTCAGTGGCATGTGGGATCTTCCCGGATCAGGGAATTAACTGTGTCTTCTGTGTTGGCAGGAGGATTCTTTACTATTGAGCCATCAGGGAAACCCTATCTTTTTATTATAAACATGCAGCTGATTGTCAATGATTTTGGCAGGAGAATGGAGAAATTTAGATCTAGATCTGAGTTTCTTAACCTTAGCACTATTGACATTTTTTGGTCAATAAAAACAACAGCTCCCAACAACAAACTCCCTTTGTTGTAGGGAGCTTTCCCGGGGATTGTAACAGTATTTTGGCCTCCATTCACAAGATGCCAGTAGTATCTTCCCATTTGTAGTAATCAAAAATACATCCAGATGTTGTCAAGTGTGGGGCTTCCCAGGTGGCTTAGTGGTAAAGAATCTGCTTGCCAATTCCAAAGATGCAGGCTCAATCCCCGAGTATGCCAGATCCCCTGGAGGATGAAAAGGCAACTCATTCCAGTAATCTTGTCTGAAAAATCCCATGGACAGGGGAGCCTCGTGGTCATTTTGGGTCCTCTGGCAGTCCATGGGTTCACAAAGACTCTGACACAACTGAGTGACTGCACATGTATGCAGAACCTTCTTTGACATTATGGCATATACTCATAATTTTAAGGAATCTAATTTCATGCACAAAATAAAGTTATTCTTTTTAATGAGGTAACTTCTTTGGTGAACAGTTCTTGGCCAGCTTGTATTAATATTTTATACCAGCTACTATAGTGATGGAGTAGCACCCAATTACTTCTTATTTCCTGGAGCATCTTTAATGGAAAGTGTCATCCATCAGCTACTGTACAGTGTTTTGATCTAAATGGTTATGTTAACCTAGGTGACCCTGGAAGGTAAGGAAATGAGTGAAACAGTGAGGGTGTAACTGCTGGCAATTTGTTATGATCTTTATAGCTTATATAGTTAAAATTCCCCATATTATTATGAACCGTTGTACTTTAAAGGATAAAGTATTTTCACCAGAGATGGCTCCTGTTGTGTGAAATGCCTTCAGGGGACAAACTCTGCATAATGAAAACCCTGTGATTGAGGTATTCACTGTAATAGATGAGCAGCAGACTGCCTCTTGTATTCACGGAATAACTGCAGAGCAAAACACCCCCCAGACGCTGACAGGATTAAATTTATCATGCTCCTTTGGGGGTGAGAGACAGGTTTGAACGTTTTATATGTACTCTGGCTTGAATTAATATATGCTTTTAATTAGTCTAGCTCTCAGAAAACCTGAGAGAACATCAAAACCCTAAGATGTTTGGGCACAAAGAATGTTTAAGCAAACGCACTGTCAAAACAATACTGCTATGATGTTTTTACTAGATGTTATTATGCTTTATCTCAGTTAGAATGTTTATCTTATGGATATTAAAATGTCTGAAGCATTCTTTTTCAAGATGCACTAGGAATTATCATGTGACTTAAAATATGTTTGGGGAGAGCAATTGATGCTTAGGCTTAACATATGTTCCTCATTCTCTATTTTCCTTTGCCTACCCTCACCATATTAATTTTACACCTATAATGGAAATGTTTTGCCTAGACATTAATAATCCTGAGTTTTCTGTTTGATACATAAAGAGTGGGGGAAATTGCATATGAAAATCCCAGCTGATAAAACATTTCATTCAACCCTGAACAGATTTACTACTCCATATTAAGGGTACCGCTGTATTACAAGTCTCTGGACTTATCATGTATACACACATAGGGTTTTAGGAATTCTAAGGGATTGTGAGTGATCTGGCTCATAGTGTGATTGGATAATCTTGCCTGTGTGAGATACTGCACATGATCAGAGCACGGGGAAATATCTGAACCTCAGTCAGTGCCAAGAGAATTTCCAGGTTTGGAACCCACTTTTTCCTGTGTAAACAGACTGTCCAAGGCAAATTCGATCCCATCTTTGTGGTTCGTAATCTCCACAGCTAAAAGTGGAGAAAGTGAAAGTGTTAGTGGCTCAGTGGCGTCCGACTCTTTGTGACCCTCATGGACTGTAGCCAGCCAGGCTCCTATGTCCATGGAATTCTTCGGACAAGAATACTGGAGTGGGTTGCCACTCCCTTCTCCAGAGGAACTTCCCAATCCAGGGATCAAACCCTGGTCTCCTGCATTGTGGGCAGATTCTTTACCATCTGAGCCACCAGGGAAGCCCTAAGCGGAGACAGGGCATTTTGGGGGTTACGTCTGCTGGTGGGGGGATGGTCTATCAATATTTTTTAAATGCTTTACAAGTTTTACTAGTTTTCTATAGTCACAAATACTTTGTTTTGGTTATAAGAACAGCCTCTAGACCAGAGTTGGCACTCAGGTCTTTAGGTGTCTGAAATGCTCTACTAAATTGAATTTATTTCATGAGTAATTATATGAAGCTGACTCTCCGCCCTACTTGGATCAAGTATGTGTGACAAAAGGAGGCCTGACTAGGATTTGGAATCAGTAGTGATTTTAGCCTGGGAGCCCTGATAAGGAGTAGGATTGATTCAGAAAGAATGGAGAGGAGGAATACTGTATAAAATACAAGGTTTTATAACTCATGTCCTTATGTTTATAGGGAGCTGACTTTTGTTGACATTTGATGATGTTATTCTTACCACAGATTATGAAATCATAAAGACCTGTTTTCTGATACAGGTTCTTTCCTTACTGGCATTTTTATCTTTGGTAATTTTCTTAATCTCCTAGTGCTCAAAGTTTTTATTTAAAATGGGAAATAATAATTCTTGACACAATTACTTTAATGGAGAATATAAGCAATAAGTTCCTTTAAAACAACTAAGTGGTTAGCAAAGAATTCTAGTTGAGCACTGAGGTTACTCTTTATGTATGACAGAGAGAACAATGGATCCACAGAAATAGATTCAGTGTGTTAGGCTGTGAGATTCTGAAAACAAGAACTATACCTAAATTCACTTTTCGCAGTAGCATTCAACAAACTGCTTTGTATATAGTGAATATAATGTATATTAAATTAACTGAATGGTTGATGGAATAAATCTATTTCTAAGGAGAAAGGAAAATCTGGCAGGATATTGTTATATCCAGTTGTGTGCTGTGCAGTGAAATCACTGATTCTAGAATGTCCTCACCATCATAGACACAAATTATTAGATCATTGACCCCAGTCTTAATTTTACACATAGGAATTATATTCCTGTCTTATTTTTAACTTGAAACACATTGGTATATCATTTTAGACATTTTGAGGAATGAAAAACTCATTATAAACAGGTAGTAGATAATTTATTGCCACATTATTATTCTAGTACTGAGGAATCTTGGCCAGATATAGTTTAGTACGTATAGAAACATCTTTCAAGCACTATAAAGTTCTATTAATAGATGGTGATAATGCTTTACACACTTTGGAAAAAGATTTCTCCATTCTATATCCAAAAAGGAAGTACTATATTTAACTAAGTTAACAAATGAAAAATGTACTTTCGAAGGTGACATTACAATGGGTAATTCATAAAGTTCATTTCTACTTGTTTGGGTGGTATTCTTAAACAAATATATTATATATATATAATATATTTGCTGTTTAAAATTGGGATTTGCTATCATTTTTATTTTATTGGCTTCAAAAACATTTGATCCATTAGTAAATGACTGTAACACTGGCATATTGCTAATAAATAAATTATATTTCCTAAAGAAATAAACACTTTAGCTACATGTTTTTTCCTCTCTTCTACCAGTTTTACTGTGATATGATTAACATACAGTACTATATAGGTTTAAGATGTATACCCTAATGATTAGATTTACATATATCATGAAATGTTTACAAGTTTAGTGAACATCTAACATCTCATATAGATGCAAAATTTTCTAAAACATTTACAATGAACATTTTTTAATTTATAAAAGCTATTAAATAAATGTTTTCTACATTTGAGATTTCAAAATATTTTAAAAGTTAGGTCCTGTAAAAATGTTAAAAATTTCTCCTATTTATATTCTAAGAATAACACAAAGTCTAATAATATTAATAGTCTATTTCTAAAGAAGATATTTAGTTCTATAGTTAATCTGTCAAATTTATTTGAACTAAATAAGGCCAATACGAAAAATATACATAATATATATCTTATCTGTTCAGTTCATTTGCTAAGTAGTGTCTGACTATTTGTGACCCCATGGACTGCAGCATGCCAGGCTTCCGTGTTCATCATCAACTTCCGGAGCTTGCTCAAACTCACGTCCATTGAGTGGGTGATGCCATCCAACCATCTCATCCTCTGTCTTTGCCTTCTTCTACCATCAGTCTTTCCCACCAACAGGGTCTTTTCCAATGAGTCAGTTCTGCTCATCAGGTGACCAAAGTAATGGAGTTTCAGCTTCAGTATTAATCCTTCCAATGAATATTCAGGACTGATTTCCTTTAGGATTAACTGGTTTGATCTCCTTGCAGTTCATGGACTCTGAGTCTTCTCCAACACCACAGTTCAAAAGCATCAATTCTTTGGCACTCAGCTTCCTTTATAGTTTAAGTCTCACATCCATACATGACTACTAGAAAAACCATACTTTTGATTAGATGGAACTTTGTTGGCAAAGTAATGTCTCTGCTTTTTAATATACTGTCTAGGTTGATCATAGCTTTTCTTCTAAGGAGCAAGCATCTTTTAATTTCATGGTTGCAGTCACCATCTGTAGTGATTTTGGAGTCCAAAAAAATAAAGTCTCTCACTGTTTCCAATGTTTCCCCATCTCTTTGCCATGAGTGATGGGACTGGATCCCATGATCTTATTTTTTTTGAGTGTTGAGTTTTAAGCCAACTTTTTCACTCTCCTCTTTCACTTTCATCAAGAGGGTCTTCACTTCCTCTTCACTTTCTGCCATAAAGTTGGTGTCATCTGTGTATCTGAGGTTATTGATATTTCTCCCAGCCCTCTTGATTCCAGCTTGTGCTTTATCCACACTGGCATTTCGTATGATGTACTCTGCATATAAGTTAAATAAGCAGGGTGACAATATAAAACCCTGACATACTTCTTTCCCAATTTCTTATATGTATAGTATTGATATATATTTAATATACACATATATATGTATCTGAATTTATCTAGTAATATATTTGAACTACCTAGGCCAATGTGAAAATATATAATGTATACTGCATATATATAACATATAAATCTGTTAATACATAATTTGTATTGTAGATATATTAAATATATATTTAATTTATTTTTAGACTGGCTAAATCTTTGTAAATCAGTTACTCCAGACTTTACAACAACTGTGGGTTTACTTGAGATCTTTTCAAGCTTGGAAGATTATATGTGGGCTTCTGATTCTAAGTTAAATAAATAAATAAATAAACTAAAGAAAGAAACGATATCTATCATGGAGAATACTATTGGTCAATTACACATATGAGATAGACAAGGAAAAGATCCAGTCTTCCTTAAAAGTAGATTTTTAAAGATTAGGACGACAGAATCTTTTTAGAAATGGTCATATAGAGGCAAAGAACCTGGTAGAACAGTTGCAACAAAAGCAGCCAACGAAAGATACCCAGGGCAAAACACTTCATTTTTTAAAATATACTCAGTATTATGGATATTTATTATCCACGGTTATAACAACCATGGGTCTCACAACCATGAAAAACTGTGACACCAGATGGAGAAATATAAACTCAAGAAATTGATTGGTGTCAATTACATGACATCTGTGAAAACAATTTTCAATTAGGAAAGTCCCATATCAGTGTGATTCTATTGTGTCAAGTTACATAGACTCAAGTTTGCTACACTTACTTCCAGAGATTTCCTAAAGATTGGGATATACCTTGGGATCTCTCCTTTGCAAAGACTTCTCCTAATACCCCTCAAATGATCTTTCATTCTACTTTCCAGAGAAAACTGAAGCTATCATTTTCTACTCACCACTACAAAACTATAAAGCTACTAGAATCTAACCTATCGTTAAAGTTTTTTACTTTTACGCATACATTATGTTTTCACCTTTATAAAGATAATTTCCCCACTGTGCTTTAAATGTATCTCCTCCAGATCCCCACCAAGTATCAATGTCCTCTCAGTTGAATCCTCTTCAGTAGTATGTAAATATGCTCATTTCTTAAAACTCCCCAAACTCTCCTTGATTCCACATATTCTTTTCTTGCTTTATAAACTTAATAATCCATTTCCCCTTAACAGACAAATATTAAAAAATCTCCTCTCAAATTTTGTTCTGATTTCACTTGTTTCTCAACTTATTGAAAGTTGATTCTTATTCCACCTCTGCTGAAGTAGTTCTCCTTAAAGTTAGCAATTCTATGATGCTAAATCCAAAGAACAGTTTTCAAAATTGGTCTAACTTAATTCTCAGTGGTATTCAGTATTTCATTCTTCCATGGGCTTCCATTGTACTGCACTTTTCTGGTAGTTTTATTTCTACTTATCTGGCAATTCTTTGTCAATCACTCTTGGCAGTTCATTTTCCTCTAACTGGTAATTAAATATGTATTTAACCATCATAATTGTTAATGTTTATGTAGCAGAAGAAAAAGCATTCATTCTAAATTCAGTTCTATCTCAATTCTAACCCAGATTCATACTAACCATGGGTCCATGGGTCCATGAACATGGTAGTTATCTTTTTGAATCATAATTTAATTAACTATATAATGGAGAGTCATTTATCACCAGGTATTTATCAAGTCAGAAGCTGTGTTCTAGGATCTAGGGAAAAATAGGCAACAAAATCAACAATGACCCTTTATTCTTATGAAGCGTATAGTCCAGCAGAGGCAATAGATATGTCAAGCTAATATAGAAATTTAAAAAATAATACTCTAGTTAACATGCCATTGTTTGAGTTAGACATATGTAAAATATCCTATAAAATAATCAATACAATGTTGTTGTTATGATTTTAACTTCTACATTGAAATCTCTTATACTGCACAGAGTGGATATCTTATTGCAATCATCTGGAAATTGTGTATAGTCACAAGGAATTGACACCCTGACTTTGATGGCTTAACTCAGTGGAGGCCATCAGCACCTCTAAGATTCTAAATATATATTCACACAGGTGTGAAAGCACATTCATACATGTACATTAACACACTTACAGATAGAGAATATTACTGAAAATATTCAGAGCTCCTTTTTGTCATGTCAAATTACTTAGCTTGTTCTAGTGTATATTTTCTATCAACTCACTTTTCCTGTGTTTATTTTCTGTATTCAATTTAAGAGATTGTCTAGTAAAGCCATAATAAACTTTGTGAACTTTGTAACATAAACTCCTTTATGAATTCTATAACAATATGAAATCTCTACGTTCTTTTCAAACATAATATCAAATCACATGTCTTGGTGAATGCTCTGAAACCACAATTCCATGCACAATATTTGGATTAAATCTCTTGGTGGTATCTGGCTACTTCCGATTCTAACCATGGAGAGTCTCTTGGTGATAAGCCTTTTATGTCGGAACCACAAAAAGAAACAAATTTAACCACTCTTACAGTTAAACACACTATTACATAATAGACACTAGAGAAGAGCAATAAACTTTTGAATTCTAAAACTAGAATGATATATTTCTGGCAAATGGCAGAGGTTTATGAACCCAAACATTCTCAGTATTGCAACTTATTTTAACATAGTATAATATACTTGTACTTCTGCCAAAACAAGAGTTCCTGAATCATTCTGATCAGCTATCAACTATAAATCCTGACAATGGAATAACCACCAGTCTCCTTCTTCCTTTGTGCGATGCTGACATATTTAAGTATTCAAGCAGTCGTTCATTACATGAACTAGCTCTATGAATTCAAGACACTGTAGTGACATCATTTAATGTGCTCACTTTAGTAATGTTTCCCTTTGCACATCATTTATTTAGCCTTTAGTGTTTTCAGGTGGTTCCTGTATAAAGATGCTAATAAAGTCGAGATTTTCCAACAAATGTTCTTACTATCAAATGTAACAAGTAAACCAATTCTATCTGCTATTAAGCTTTAAAAAAACTCAAAAAAGTACAGTATATTATTCGTGTTAGATCACAGGGCTTCCTAACAGGTTGGATGGCATCACTGACTCAGTGGACATGAGCCTGAGCAAACTCTGGGAGATGGTAAAGGACAGGGAAGCCTGGATGCTGCGTCCATGGGTTTGCAAGGAGTCCAACAGGACTGAGAGACTGAACAACAACAGGGCTTCCTAGGTGGCACCAGTGGTAAAGAACCCGCCTTCAATGCAGAAAACATAAGAGACGCAGGTTTAATTCCTGGGTTGGGAAGATCCCCTGGAGGAGGGCAGGACAACCCACTCCAGTTTGGTTGCCTGGATAATCCCATGGACAGAGGAGCCTGGCAGTCTATGGTCCATTGGGTTGCAAAGAATTGAACACGACTAAAGCCGCTTAGGATGCGTGGTTATATGCAACCTAAGTACACCAATGTTGATATATTATGAAAGTATCATGTTCAACCTTTTTTCCATAACACTTCTCAATGTGTTTTTCTAACGTAAACTCTTCTAATTTCAGAGCATAGAAATCCCTCTTAATTGGGGAAATACCTTGCTTTACTCCAAGCATGTATTTCTAATGGGGGTGGGAAATGTTATTCTGAAAGCCCCTGTTTGACAGCATTTCTAGGCACTTTACTTATATTAACTCATTTATCTCACAACATTTGTATTGGATAGACACTATTGTTATCAACATTTTACTGATGGGAATAATAAGGCTTAGAAACATTAAGTAAGTTTCCAAAGTCATATGGTTAGTAAATATCAGAGATTGGATTTTATAAAAATAATCAGTTTCCTGAGTCCAGTCTTTTACATACTTCAAGTCAAGTTAGTGCTTAGTCTGTTCAGGCTGCTGTAACAAATTACCATAGACTGGGTGGCTTAAACAACAAACATTTCTCCCAGTTCCGGAACCTGTAAAGTCCAAAATCAAGATGGAAACAGACTTAATTCTTGGTGAGAATTCTGCAGGTGGCCCTCTTCTTCTTGTCTCTTCACACATGGAGAGTAGAGACAGAAACAAGCTCTCTTTCCACTCTTCATATCAAGGGCACAAATACTATCCTGTGGTCTCTACCCTCAGGATATTATCTCTCACAGTTCCTGTCTCCAACTATCAGCACACTGGGGAAAAGGATTTCAACATACAAACTTTGAAGGGATACAAATGCAGTCCATAACACTAGCCAAGGGTCTCCCTTGAATTTTTCACATTAGAACTTAACTTGGGAAAGTCTGAGTCCAAGGAAACCAGGAAGTTATATTTCCTATATGGTGGATAAAGGCAGTCAGAGATAATGAAGCCAGTGAAGAAAAAGAAAAAAGGTTTGAGAGTGAGAATTGAAAGCATTGACAATTTGTCCTGATTGATTCCAAGACAACCTGCACTCCAACATTTTCTGTGGTTTGGCTGGTCAGTAAATTTCCCTTCTCCCTAGGCAACCAAAATTGGTTTTCCAATACACTTTTCTAAAATAATGTTTTCATGGTAGCAGGTAGGCTTGTTGGTCCACTAAAAACAATGGAAGGTGTCTGGAGGTGAGGTTAGAAAGGCAATAGGAATAGGGGATAGATGTTGCAAGGCTTCATAGACCATTGTACATGTATTAATAATACATCATGTGCATTGTACATTAGGAGGAAGTTGATGATTTTATGACTAAATGACTAGAAGGAGGGGTCAGAACTATCAAATGCTATACAGTTATTATATAAAATAAAGGCTGAAAAATATCAGAGAGCTTTATTATTAACAGTTAATTTGTGGGAGCTGAGTCAGTGCAGTGGTAGGTAAGATTCCAGATTGCAAACTGATAAAAACCAAATGATAGATCAACATCTAGAAATCATGATGAAAGTCATCTCTTTCACTCTCTTTTTTTTTAAGAAATATAGTTTTAAAGAAATAGAGATAAAATTGTAGGTATAGGAGTACAGGGAATTAGGGGAGGATTATTAAGCATAATTTTATAGAAATGGAAAATAATTCCTTACACATTTAAAAATCTATTTCTTTGTGTCATCTCATATTTACATTTCTTGCATGTGTGCAGTGCACATGGCTATAATTTAACTCAGAAATGTAAAAATATTTCCCTGCTTTTCAGAATATTCATCTCAGGATGAGTTAAATCAGGAGCAATTTTCTGAGAACATGACTTTTTCACCTTAACAAATTATAAGGGAAATATACTTTCTTGGGTACTATCCAATATGATTAAGATAATGAAATGTAATATCTGTGAGAACATCTATTTTCCTCTGCCTATTACTTTGTTTCCTGAAACTCTGGCACTCCTCTGAAATGTTTGCTATCAGTTAGAGACAGAATACATTTTTATAAATTAATAACAATCATCAGTGACATACTCCTTTGTCTTAGTTATATGTTTTATTACCTTACAACCTCTTAGGTGATCAATTTTTTCTAAATGATGCTACCTCATACAAGCTCTTCCCTGGTGAATGTGCCATTTTAAAGCTCACTATTGTTATTTTTAAAGCAGGTACATAAAAATTGTTAGTTTCTCCTGAGTGATGGAGATTGATGACAGGTGGCTAGTGGTAAAGAACCTGCCTGCCAATGCAGGAGACTTTAGATACATGAGTTTGATCCCTGGGTAGGGAAAATCCTCTAGAGGAGGGCATGACAACTCATTCCAGTATTCTTGCCTAGAGAATCCCATGGACAGAGGAGCCTGGTAAGCTACAGTCCATGGAGTCGCAGAGTTAGACATGACTGAAGTGACTTCACATACACCCCCACCACACACACACACCCCCTGTGTAATGGAGATTGATGGCTAAGCCAAATAACTGTTTTCTCCTTTTATCAAATCAAAAGACCTCTCATTTTTTTAGATGGGCACATGGCCACTCGAAGTAAATCTTTTATTCCCCAAACTTATTTGTTCCAAGTGATTGACATGTGACTAATTTTGAGCCAACGGCACAAATAGAAATAGTCTATGGAAGTTCCCTGGGACTTCCCTTAAATAACACGTGCTCCTTGCCTTTTTGCTTTCTCTTCATTCCTTCCTCAGCCCTACTGTTACTATAAGGTATTATTATATTTTTAGCCATTATCATATGCCATGAGGACAAAATCCATACCTTAGAAGTCAGAAGTAATCATCTGGAATGAGCTGGCTCCCAGAAGAATTTGGGGAGCAGAGCTGACATGCCACCCCTGAACTTTTTATCCCTAAATTCTTGCATGAGCTAAAAGTAAAGTTAGACCACTGTTGGTGGTCTTTGCAATTTATGACTGAATTTTAAGTGATACATCATGATTCTCATTATGAAATTTTACAACTAAGTGTAGAATAATATGCCTTTTAAGCAAAATAATTCATAACTGCTATCATATTTCTACCATCAATTTCATAGTCATATTTTAATATTTTCTTAAAATATTTTTTGAAGTATTATTACATGGATAAAAATTTGCAATTATTAAGGGAATTTAGCTGCACCCAGATTTAGCTGTACTGTAACCTGCTCCCAAATAAAAAAATAGAACATAAACAATGCACCAAAAGATTGACCCTATAAACCGTAGGCTTTAACCATTTGAAGATAAATACTATACTGATTTCCAACAATGTTGGCTGATTTTGTTTGCATTTGAAATGCATATATTTGGAAATGTTCTATACATAGTCTTTTTTTTTTTAATAGGGGGAGGGTCTAACCTCCTTCACTCAATGTTACACTTAGGATATTTGTGGGATTTCATATAGCAATCGTTTGTTCATTCTGACTCTTGTAGAAAAAAAAAGTTAATATGAAGATATGCTACCTAGAGCTCTCTTCAAGGAAGATCTTGCTGTTTGGCTGCTGGGAGTAGGGGTCAGCATACAGCCTCCGTGTGTGCGTGTGCATGCTCAGTCATGTCTGCCTCTTTGTGATTCCATGGACTGTAGCCCACCAGGCTCCTATGTTCATGGAATTTTTCAGGCAGGTATACTGTAGTGAGTTATTGTTTTCTACTCCAGGGGATCTTCCTGAGCCAGGGATCAAACTAGCATCTCCTGCATTGGCAAGCAGATTCTTTACCACTGCATCACCTGGGAAGCCCATACAGCTTCTAGCTCTCAGTATATTCAGAGTCTGCTTTAGCTGCAGAGAGGCACTTTTTACAGTTGGCTTGCATCTTTCACATCTTTCTCCAAGGAAGTTTGCATCTGCTGATAGAGAAGGTCAGCGATATAAAGACCCAGCCATTTGGTCCCAATAATGGACAATCCAATGGGCAGTATTCCCTTCAGTTCCCATCCTCCCCAGGGTTGGCTGAGGGTATGTCAGATCTGTATCAGAGTTCAATTCTTAGCAGCCATGCTTCTTTCCACTTCCTTTAACAAATCCTGATAAACATCTTGTCTCAGTATCTGTTTCCAAACATCCCAACCAGTGACCGCTGGAACCAAGAAAGCAGGGGATAAGACTGGATTTCAGCACTGCTCACTACTGCTTGATTGGCAGTGAACACTACCTTGTGGGTGGTAGGTGGAGCACCACCTCAGTGACAAGGTCAAAATCTAATTAGTGAAATGTTCACAAGTAATGCATTGGGGGAGTGTCACTAGTGAAGCAGAAAGTATCAGGTATTGCAGATATATCAAGAAAAGAGTAGCGCTATTGCTCCTCTAGAAAAGTGGCTCCCACTAGGGATAAGTTTGCTTCTGCCTTCAACCCCTGCCGTCACTTCATGGTGATCATGAAGGGAGCATTATTAAACCCATCATTTCAGAAGGCTGAGGAGTCCAGAAGTGAGTCATTGTGAAATGGAAGTGGTGTACCTGGGAGAAGACCTGAGGGCCCAAACAAGCTGCATGAGCAGACAACAAAGACTTTCCATGGCACACACCAAGGCTGCTCCACTGTCCTTCCATCCGCTCACACAGTCTACTATAATACAGGATTATGTCTTAAATTCTGTTATTTCCTCAATGTACATATGCTTCTGGTCACTCAACCTATTCAGCTTGTTTGAATTATTAATAAGGTGCAGATTGTTCCCATTTAAAAAAATATCTTGCTCAAATCACTTCCTGGGTATTAGACTACATATCAAACTAATTTCCTAAACAGATGTCTTAAGGGATATCAAGATACAATATATCCAAAATGAAACCTTTAATCTAATCTTTTCAAACTAACCCTTCTCATGTGTTTCTTTTTTTAACATTTTATTTTATATTATAGTTGATTAACAATATACTATAGTATATTAATATCAGGGTCATTTATATAAATGACCCAGTTGATTAACAATGGGACTTTCCAGTAGCTCAGATAGTAAGAATCTGCCTGCAATGCAGGAGACCCAGGTTTTATCCCTGGGTCAGGAAGATCTCTGGAGAAGGAAATGGCAACCCACTCCAGTATTCTTGTCTGGAGAATTCCACGGACAGAGGAGCCTGGAAGGCTACAGTGCGTGGATTTGCAAAGAGTTGGACATGGCTGAGTGAATAACACTCCATTCATAAACAATGTGCTAGATTCATATGTATTTCTCATGTGTTTCTTATTCCTGTTAATGACATCTCAGTTATCTATTTACAGAAATATTAGCATCAATTCAGTTCAGTCGCTCAGTCATGTCCGACTCTTTGTGACCCCATGGACTACAGCATGCAAGGCTTCTGTGTCCATCACTAACTCCTGAAGTTGCTCAAACTCATGTCCATTGAGTCAGTGATAACATCCAATCATCTCATCCTCTGTCATCCCCCTCTCCTCCTGCCTTCAATCTTTCGTAACTCAGGGTCTTTTTCAATGAGTCAGTTGTTCGCATCAGGTGGCCAAAGTATCGGAGTTTCAGCTTCAGCATCAATCCTCTCAGTGAATATTCAGGATTGATTTACTTTAGGATTGACTGGTTGGATCTTGTTGCAGTCCAAGGGACTTTCAAGAGTCTTCTCCAACATCACAGTTCAAAAGCACCAATTCTTTGGTGCTCAGCTTTCTTTATAATCCAACTCTCACATCCATACATGACTACTGGATAAAACATAGCTATGACTAGACAGGCCTTTGTCAACAAAGTAATGGCTCTGCTTTTTAATATGCTGTCTAGGTGGGTCATAGCTTCTCTTCCAAGGAGCAAGCGCCTTTTAATTTCATGGCTGCAATCACCATCTGCAGTGATTTTGGAGCCCAAGAAAATAAAGTCTGACACTGTTTCCATTGTTTCCACATCTATTTGCTGAAGTTATGGGACAGGATGTCATGATCTTAGTTTTTTTAATGTTGAGTTTTAAGCCAGCTTTTTCACTCTCCTCTTTCACTTTCATCAAGAGACTCTTTAGTTCTTCTTCGCTTTCTGCCATAAGGTTGGTGTCATCTGTATATCTGAGGTTACTGATATTTCTTCTGGCTACTTTGATTCCAGTTTGTGGTTCATCCAGTCCAGCATTACACATAATGTACTCTGCACATAATTTAAATAATTAGGGAGACATTATACAGCCTTGATTAACTCCTTTCCCAGTTTTGAAAAGTCGGTTGTTCCAAGTCCAGTTCTAACTGTTGCTTCTTGACTTGCATAAAGATATCTCAGGAGGCAGATAAGGTGGACTGGTATTCCCTCTCTCAAGAATTTTCCACAGTTTGTTGTGATCCACACAGTCAAAGGCTTTGGCATATTCAAAAAAGCAGAAATAGATGTTTTTCTGGATCTCACTTGATTTTTTGATGATCCAATGGATGTCGGGATTTTGATCTCTGGTTCTTCTGCCTTTTCTAAATCCAGCTTGAACATCTGGAATTTCACAGTTCAAATACTGTTGAAGCCTGGCTTGGAGACTTTTGAGCATTACTTTGCTAGTGTATTAGAATATTAGCATAATCATGCTAGTTTTCTTCTCTTCCTCAAACTCAGTAATCCAATGAATTATCTGATATTTTTCCTCAAAGATATATATAATAGATTTGAGGAACATTAAAAAAAGGTTCCCTCTCTGCAGACTAGATCATGTTAACATGGAAGATTGTGCTAATTGGGGGAGTTTACCTCACACCATGATCTAAACGCTTAGCATTCTATCTTTAGAATGCTATTAAAATAATTTATAACATATATTTAAGTTCAAAAACAATAATGATAAATTATCAAATATCAGAAATAAAAAGTTAACTTACAGGTAATGTTGAAAGGTTGCTGAAGCTGAACAGATAATAAGAAGGAAAGTTAATATAAGGTTAAGAATTTAGGGATTCAAGATCCTGAGAGAGAAATTGAGACCTAGGTCTGTGTGGGGCTAGACACTGTAACTGAACTTTGGTAATACAGACAACAGCCCAAAGTAATGTCTTATCTATGAAATACAGATTTTAAAATATTGCCTTGCATACTATAAAGAGGTCTGGTATTTATTGATATCTAGAGTAGAACAAGAGTTTTCTGTGACTATTTTGCAATATCAAATTTGTATCATTCATGGACATAGTAGTAAAATGAATAATATACAAGAATCAACGTGAAAACAGACACCAAACCATTAATGCAATTCATTAGTCTCATTAAAGTGAAGTCGCTCAGTCTTGTCTGACACTTTACCCCGTGGACTGTAGCCCACCAAGCTCCTCCGTCCATGGGATTCTCCAGGCAAGAATATTGGAGTGGGTTGCCATTTCCTTCTCCGAGTCTCATTAAAGTTAAACACAAAAGGGCTCTTGTTGTTGTTCAGTTGCTAAGTTGTGTCTGACTCTGTGAATCCATGGACTGCAGTAGGCCAGCCTTCCTTGTCTTTCACCATCTCCCAGAGCTTGCTCAAACTCATGTCCATTGAGTCAGTGATGCCATCCAAGCATCTCAACCTCTGTCATCCCCTTCTCCTCCTGCCTTCAATCTTTCCCAGCATCAGGGTCTTTTCAAATGAGTCAGCTCTTCACATCAGCTGGCCAAAGTATTGGAGCTACAGCTTCAGCATCTGTCCTTCCAATGAGTATTAAGTATTGATTTTCTTTAGGATTGACTGGTTTGATCTCCTTGCTGTCCAAGAGACTTTCAAGAGTCTTCTGCAACACACAGTTCAAAAGTATTAATCCTTCTGTGCTCAGCCTTTGGTCCAACTCTCACATCCGTACAAGACTACTGGAAAACCTGTAGCTTTGACTATATGGACCTTTGTTGGCAAAATAATGTCTCTGCTTTTTAATATGCTGTCTAGGTGGGTCATAGCTTTTCTTACAAGGAGGAAGTGTCTTTTAATTTCTTTGCTGCAGTCACTATCTGTAGTGATTTTGGAGTCCCAAAGAATAAAGTCTGTCACTGTTTCCATTATTTCCCCATTTATTTGCCATAAAGTGATAGGACCAGATCTTTGTTTTATGAATGTTGAGTTTTGAGCCAGCTTTTTCACTCTCTTCTTTCACCTTCACCCAAGGCTGTTTAATTCCTCTTTGCTTTCTGCCATAAGGGTGGTGTCATCTGCATATCTGAGGTTATTGACATTTCTCCCAGCAATCTTGATTCCAGCTTGTGCTTCATCCAGCCTAGCATTTCTCATGATGTACTCTGCATATAAGTTAAATAAGCAGGGTGACAATATACAGCCTTGATGTATTCCTTCCCCAATTTAGAACCAGTCTGCTGTTCCATGTCTGTTTCTAACTGTTGCTTCTTGACCTGCATACCAGTTTCTCAGGAGGCAGGTAAGGTGGTCTGATATTCCCATCTCTTGAAGAATTTTCCACACTTTGTTGTGATCTACACAATCAAAGACTTTAGCATAGTCAGTGAAGCAGGATGGTTTTCTGAAATTCTCTTGCTTTTTCTATACATTTAATCACCTCCACTAGCTTTGTTTGTATTGATGCCTCCTAAGGCCCACTTGACTTTGGATTCCAAGATGTCTGGCTCTAGGTGAGTGAGCACACCATTGTGGTTATCTGGGTCAGTACGATCTCTTTTGTATAGCTCTTCTGTGTATTCTTGCACCTCTTCTTAATATCTTCTGCTTCTGTTAGGTCCATACTGTTTCTGTCCTTTATTGTGCCCATGTCTGCATGAAATGTTCCCTTGGTATCTCTGATTCTTGAAGAGATCTCTAGTCTTTCCCATTCTATTGTTTTCCTCTATTTCTTTGCATTGTTCAATTAGGAAGGCTTTCTCATCTCTCCTGCTAGGGCTCTGCTGAATAGTATTTACAACATAGAACACTCAAGATTTCTTCCAAGTCTCAGCTCACACTCCCAATAACACATTCCAGATAAGCTCAGAGTGAAAAAAATAAACAAGAAATGTCGTATGAGAAAATAGAAAATCCTTGTACAGAAAGTCAGAATACTTAAGAATAATATATATCCAGGTTGACAAATACTAAGGGGCTTCCCAGGTGGTGCTAGTGGTAAAAATCCTGCCTGCAATGCAAGAGACCTAAGAGATGTGGGCTTGATCCCTGGGTCGGGAATATTCTCTGGAGGAGGGCATGGCAATGTGCCCAGTATTCTTGTGTTTATGAAAGTTCTATTTAAAATATTCTAAAATGAAGACAGAAAAAAATTAAATAAGAACAGAATTAAATGAACAAAATTTGACCTGCTATATCAAGAAAGCAAATAGAAATTCTAGAACAGATAGTATCATTATTACAATAAACATACTAAATGGAGTGTTAAAGAGTAGATTAGTTAATGGAAGAGATTTTCTTAATGACAAAATATATCTGAGACAGTCACCTAGGAAACAGCACAAAAAAGTAAAGAGAGATTTTTTTTTTCTTACAAAAGATAATTTAATGGTTATAGAAGCAAAGAAGAGAGAACATGGGGGAAAGATAGTATTCCAAGTGATGATGGCTGAATATTCTTCAGAATTGAAGAAATGTTTTTAATTTAAAATATGTGTTTTAATTTTGAAAGATCACATGTGAACCTGAACTGGATACATTTTTAAAAAACCTGTATCTGGATACATTACAGTTATAGTGCAAAAAAATCTTAAAAAAATCTTTAAAACACCAGAAAAAACTAAACTGCTTATCTATGTGGTAAAAGCAAGTAGATTTACAGCCAGCTTATGAGCAATAACACATCACAGAGGACAATGGGATAATAGCTTCACAGTGCTCATAAACAGTAACTATTAATCCAGACAGTTTTATACAGGGATAATCTGTCGGTGATTCAAGAGTCAGAGCGAAACAATGACATTACCAATCCAGCAAAAACAAAACAAAGAATTATTATTCACAGAAAGAATGACAATTTGAATCAAGATTAAATGTGAATAGATTGAATGACTAGTAGAATGAATTGATAAATCAAGTAATAAATTTAATCAAGAGCAAAAAATGCAAATGTTGGGAAATTGAAATAGGCACATACAGGAATTCTGAAAGAATACTAATTCTAGGGCTGTAATATCAAGGTAAAAACAAAATAAACCTAGAAAGGAGGAGGAGAGAAGTTCAGAGGCTATGTACTACAGTACCATTCCAGATTCTAAAGGTGGTAAATACATGGATATCTGGTAACCCTGGGCGAACTGGTTACAGGACACCCTCTACATACCAAAATCTGTGGAAGCTCAAGTTTTTTATATAAAATACAGTAGTACAGTTGGTCCTTCATATCTGTGGGTTTCATACTTAGTGGCTTCTTATCCATGGATACAAAGAACTGACTGTACTGATTAAGTTTAAACTCTATTAAATATGTATATTATAAATACAAGGGAAAAAATAGCAATAGAATATAAAATTTCCAAAGCAATAAGAAAAAGGGATTAAAGAATGCTTCATCAATCTAATAAAAGGCGAGAAATTTGTTAAACAATGCAAGTAAAATTGATAGTGTATAGAAAATATAAAAGATGACAGATACTACACACATTATATCAATACAATATTAATTTAGAAATAATATATGAAGAATAAAAGAAAAATAATTTATTCTATACATGGAATGCGCATGCATACATGCTCAATCGTGTCTACCTCTTTGGGAGAACATGGACTGTAACCGGCCAGGCTCCTCTGTCCATGGAATTTTTCAGACAAGAATACAGAAGTGGGTTGCCACTTCCTTCTCCAGGGGATCTTCCCGACCCAGGGATCAAACTCGCAACTCTTGCATTGGCAGGCAGATTCTTTACTACTGCACCCCTGGAAAGCTCATGGTGATACCATTTATATGAAGATTTTAATTTTAAAATTATACTAAGTATTAATGGTGTATACATGTGAAATAAATGCCTAAAAACATAGATGAAAATAATATATAGGTACATCCCCAAGACTATTTCCTCTGAAGGCAAATGAAGGCTAGGACTGTGCTTGGGGAAGAGACAAAGGGCACTGAGTTGCGTCTCCAGTGGTTTATCAAAATACAATATAAAGAGGAAAAGTTTCTTTAAAAAAGAACTTCTAAACACATACATTTAACACTATATGTTAAAAAGATTATAACTTTAAAATAAATACATATAAATTCTTGTTTAGAAAAGGAATGGATTCAAAAGCTTTTCTACTACACTTGATAAAGGCTTGAAAGAACATAGAAAAAGGAGATGGAGAAATTGGAAAACAAACTGAATGAAATGGGAGTACTGAATATGAAATATAAAAATTAAAGCAAACTAGATAAAAGCAAAAGATCCTCATACAGTCCAGTTGCTTTTAAACATGGATGCTCATTAGAAAGCTTTTATATATGTATATATAAATAATATGTATAATATATATATTTTAGAAAACTTAGGCATTCTTGCCTAACTAAAAAATTTATGACATTTTGATTCCACTTGTTTGACTTAGCTTGAATAGAATGCTAGATGTTTAATTTAACAAAATAGATATTCATAAAGCAAAAAAGATTTACTGTGTAGCAGAGGGAACTATAGTCAATACCTTGTAATAACCTATAATGGAAAATAATTAAAAAAATAATATATGTGTATATGTATAACTGAATCACACATACACAAAAGAATCTTTTTGAAATTAAGTAATGTTTATCTTTTTACCAGTTTTTCTAAATGTTCTATGGACATCTAAAAATATATGAGATACAAAGTTTAAATATATTTGTGTAGGATATGATTAATATAAATTAATCAAATATAAATCTATTATATTTAAATTATTAATGACATAATTGAAGATGCTTCTATTCTTGTTTTTTTGTACTTGATAAAATATTCTCAGAGAAATGTTAATATGTCTTACTATTATTCTATAGTTTTTCTTTTCCCGTATATTTCTTCTGATATTTGCTTATGTATCTCTGCTTCTTTGTTGTTAAGGTGTCTAATGATTTATGATGTCTATCTTTGTGAATTGTACCTTTTATCATTAAAAATATTCATCTTTGTTCATTTAAAATAAATAAATAAATTTTAAAAAAGAAAAAGAAATAAATGACCTTGGCTTAGTATAAAAAAAAGGAATACAATTAATCTTAAAATGTTTAAATGCTTTTCTTAGCCTCCAGATTTCCAATCCTTCATTTAATTTAAGATTGTCTTTATGGACTACTTTCTGTTTATTTTCCAGTTAATTTTTGCTAATCTTTGCCACCTCCCTTCCTTGAAATACACATATTGTGGAACCTCTTTCAGGTTCACAATGATCTGATTTGCAGAACCTCCTATCTGGACTCTCACATATACTGGGCTTTGGTTGTTTGCGTCACAACTTCAGCTGGCTAATCCTGAAACATTATGTTTCAATTTAAATGACTTCTTAAAAACTTTTCTTGATCACTCAGGCCATTTTCAGGTTACCTAAACCTTCCATATTCTATAATTTTATGTCTTGCTTTGGTTCTAATTGATTGGTTCTCCTACCAGTCCTAAAACTCTCTTAGGGAAGAGTTTGCATCTATCATATTTACACTTATTTCAAGTACCTCACATGGTGAATGCCATATAAATAGATGCTCAACTTTTGTTATTAAATGAACAAATGACTAAATACATTATATAAGTAAAACCAAGAAGTTACCTCCAAAGATTCTTTCAGAATTAAATTCATAATTTTTAAAATCTATGTATTGATTTCTGAATAATCAATGAATATATAAAAGTCAAATATTACTGAAGATTCCTTTTAATTTTGAAGTCAATTATTAGATACAGGAGATCCATGTGTTTGGAAATTGGTCTAGAAATTCAAAGAGTTGATTCCTTATCCCTTCACATTAAATTTCAATTAAAATATATAACATTCTTCTTTCTTTCTTGTTCTTCCTCCAGTCTACAAATTAGAAAATTAAGAGGTGCCACACATGCTGTGTGGAAAGTGGAGAGTGAAAAAGTTGGCTTAAAGCTCAACATTCAGAAAATGAAGATCATGGCATCTGGTCCCATCACTTCATGGGAAATAGATGGGGAAACAGTGGAAACAGTGTCAGACTTTATTTTTGGGGGCTCCAAAATCACTGCAGATGGTGACTGCAGCCATGAAATTAAAAGACGCTTATTCCTTGGAAGGAAAGTTATGACCAACCTAGATAGCATATTCAAAAGCAGAGACATTACTTTGCCAACAAAGGTCCTGCTAGTCAAGGCTATGGTTTTTCCTGTGGTCATGTATGGATGTGAGAGTTGGATTGTGAAGAAAGCTGAGCACCGAAGAATTGATGCTTTTGAACTGTGGTGCTGGAGAAGACTCTTGAGAGTCCCTTGGATTGCAAGGAGATCCAACCAGTCCATTCTGAAGGAGATCAGCCCTGGGATTTCTTTGGAAGGAATGATGCTGAAGCTGAAACTCCAGTACTTTGGCCACCTCATGCGAAGAGTTGACTCATTGGAAAAGACCCTGATGCTGGGAGGGATTGGGGGCAGGAGGAGAGGGGATGACAGAGGATGAGATGGCTGGATGGCATCACTGACTTGATGGACTTGAGTCTGGGTGAACTGCGGGAGTTGGTGATAGACAGGGAGGCCTGGCATGCTGCAATTCATGGGGTCACAAAGAGTTGGACACGACTGAGCGACTGAACTGAACTGAACACATGCTGTGATGAGTGTAACTGTCCTTGGCTCTCAAGGAGAAAAACTTCTTCGTTTCTTTTTTCTCATAATCATTCTCCTTTGTTCCAATCACATATTTTGGCAGATTGAGTCTTATATCCCATGACAGACTAAGGTGATTTAGCTACATAAATAATGGCAACCATAGCCAAATTCCCCATAGAGTTCATACATAATGACTGTATATATTGATATCTCAGACTTTGTGGGGCTAAAATACCTTGTAAAACACAGCCTAACCACAATTCATATCAATAACACAGAGATAGATTAATATTAATAATGTATTAGAGCCACAATTGTTGACCATTTTAACTATAAATATTTTGTATGAGTCTATGTATTTTCTCAAACATTTTATTCCCTAGATTTCTTAAGGAATTTCTGGAATAGGATTCATATTATTTTAAAAGCAATTATACTCTATCAAAAAGTGGTTTCTGTTTTGAAGCAGCAGGAATAGAGTTTAATTTATGTCAGTGAAGAGATGTAGCCTCATATGAGTTTCATGAAGTAGTGAGTGGCAGGAACTTCTGAAGGATTGGATGTACTGGATGCAGTTAATCCAGAGTTGTGGTGTGAGGAGTAATTCTGAAGTTTCAGTCAAGGGACTCATCAATGTCCTTGTGCTCCCTAAACTGGTGAGGATGTTGAAAGGGGTCAAAAGTAGTGGGGAGATTCTTAATTCATTTCCATATCAAGTTTTGCATGGTAGCTGCTTCGAATGTTTTATTGTCTTAAAATTGTCTGACATTCTTTGTCTTGGAACATGACCTCAAAGATATTTTTACTGTTAAGTGTAAGTTCATCTCACTTGAGTTGATTCCATTTTTCCTTCCCTCACTTTACAAGTTTCCTTGGGCTCATGATTCATTCCTGACTCCTCTATTTCTTTCACACCTCATATCAAAACTTCCAGTAAATCCTAGGAGCTTTAGAATGAAAATATATCCAGAATCTTACCATTTCTGACTGTCTTCATGGCTACCATCTGGGTTCAAGCCACAGTCCTTTCTCACTTGCATTATTGTAATAGTCCCCTAGCTGGATTCCCTGCCTCTGTCCTTGACCTCTTACAATTTCTTCTGCACATAACAGACAAAGTAATTCTTTTCGTGCAATTTCTCTATTCAAAACTCTCTAACACTTACTCATTTCACTTAGGATGAAAGCCAAGAATCTTAAAATGGCCGATCACATCCTCTAAGAACTAGATCTTCATTAACCGCCCTGACCTCATCCTCTACCGCTTGGACCCTTGTTCATTTTGGGCTGTCTCCCTGCCTGCCTTGCTTTTGCTCTAACACATTAGCTAGGATGTCACCTTAGGGTCTTGGCACTGGTAACTTCTGCCTGGAATTCTAGTCCCTCAGATTTTTACATAGTAACCCTTGTCTTTATTCAAGTCTTTGTTCAAATTTCTTCTTAGAAAACCTTCTTTAAATCTAATGTTGGACTAATATTTCCTATGATACTTACATATTTATTAGTTCTTCTCTCTCTTTCTTTTTCTGTTGCTTTTTTCCTCCTTCTTTCAGTCTTAATCTTTGCTTATCTCATTAACATATTCAAATTTTTCCTAAACCAGAGAAGCTTACAGCTCTGAATCTGTTATCATTGCTACCATATCTTCTGGCATAGTAATTTACATTTGGCAATTGTATCATGGCTCTTTCCTTTTGTATTTCAACATTTTCTAATTTGTATCTGTTTCTTATTTGTCCTGAAGTTGTTTAAATGACTGTCATTATTGGCCTATTTTTATCATCAATTCATTGTTTTATTTTCGGTCCTCAAGTTGTTTGATATCTGAATAATATTTTGATCCAGATACCATTATGTCCTTTGAAAAACTTCTCTTTTGATTAATGAAGTAGATGGCTTTAGTTGAATTATTTATGGTCAGATTTAGTCTTACTTTTGGCTTTCAAAGCATGAAGAATTTTCAGGGTGTTTTTCCTAACTCTGAAATGTTCCCTGAACTTTTAAAAGAAAAGAAACTAAGGTTTAAAATCTTAGTTTAAAGCAAATATCAAGGTTTTATTTTAATATAATTGTCTAGTTAATACATATTTATTGAAAATATAATATGAACATGGAAAGAAACTTTTATTTAGTGCAGAAAAAGAGTAGACTTTCGTCTGCTAAATTAGTATTTCATTTACTATAGTCATTTCTTGTAACATCACAGATAATAAAGGAATAAAGATAACCATTTGTAATTACATGGCATACATGTGGAAATAACAGGAACTAGGTTTCCAAAGATAAACTTAAAACATTTTGGTTGCAGTGAAGGCACAAAAATTTGTGATAGGTTACAAAAAAATAAGTGATTATAAAAAATGCTTATAGGAAATTTACAGTTGATAAAGACTTTTGACTTCTATTATTTGACCTCAAAATAAGCCTTTGGTATACTGGTTTTATCACCATCCTGAGGAAGCTTAATTTTAGAAGGTTTATGGGACTTAAAAAGAATTATTCAGCACATAGATCTTATTCCTTTCAGTCCAGAATTCCAGCTTTTCCTATAGTACTGTTGTATGTGTTTATGGACATTAGTATTCCCCTAGCCCCCAGTTTCTATGTGGAAAGATTTACACGATTCCTTGTATCTCAAAATGCAGTCCAGGGACCATTGAAGATTTCTGTGATCCTTTCATAGGATACATGAGACCAAAATCCTTTTCAAAATATTAAGTTATTTGCTTTTTTTCTCACTCCCATCCTCTTACAAATATATGACAGAGATTTCTAGAGATTATCTGGCATGTGATATTGCAACAGATTGAATGCAGAAGCAGATATAACAATCTAGATATCTTCTATACATAAGATATTAAAGAGCTTTGCAGAAATATAAAACAATGCCACCCCTAACACTATTTTTTGTTTTGCAAAATATAGATTTTTTTTCATAAAAACATGTTCTTTAACATATTACTTGTTATTTTATATAATCAATAATTATTTAAAATATTTCTCAGTCTTAAATTCCCAGTACAGTATCACATCAATAGATGAACCTGCTTAAATCAAATCTCTTTGGGGTACTTGGTAATTTAAAGAGTCTAAAGGAGTCCTGAGGTGAAATATTTGAGAGCTACTGCACTATAGCAATAATTCTAGAAATAGCTCCTATCCCTTATTCACACTTCTTTATGGAAGATGAGTGGGCTATTGGACTAGTAGGTTGCATCCATTGTACCATATTTTGACTGCTATCAGTCACTGTTTGTGCCTGATTAAGAAACTGCTTAAATTTAAGAAAAGTGTGGAGGGAGGTTTTCTACTGCTCTCTCATGAAATACATGTGATTAAGAAACCAGAAAGATCTGAATTTATTTATTCCTGGACTATGAATATTGATAGAATTATACTTCTCAGGGCATAATTTTTTTTATCTATAAAATAAAAAATGTTGAAGTGAATGAAAATCTTTCTGGTTACATTTCACCATTTTTTATTTTAAATCAACCCATTTATATGATGATTATACTGTGATAAAATATGTTTTCTGTCCTCTTTTATCTTAAGTTGCATTTCTCATGGGTATACTTAGAAAAACACACCCCTGCCCCTAGCAATTATATCTCTAAATTCTAAAACATCAAGACGCTTCTGCCTGAAAGACAGTTTGCCAACTATTAATGTAATTTAACAATAATGTTTTTAAATAATCTGGCGATTTACTTGCAGAAAATTATTTGCTTAATGAAGGAGAAAATAACTGTGATGTTCTTTATCTTTGATCAAAATTTGAGATTTGAAGAAAATCACTAGTGAATACAGTTGGCATAAGAATCACATAATTCAACTTTGATATATTGTGCAAAAACTTGCTGAAAGTTATAGAAAAATAATCTTAGAATATTAAACATATTTCCCTGAGTTTCCCTAAGGTTCTATAAAGTATTTATCCTGAGAAATTTCAAAGGAAAATTCCTAAACTTTCACATAGGTGGGAATATGTGTAAATTAATTTAGACAAAGGTAAAAATACAAATTTAGACAAAGGTAAAAGTTAAGCCTGGGGATTAATTTCCACGATGGATTCATTCTATGAACAATTTTTTGTTTAGGATTAGTATAAGTTGTTCTGAAATTAATCTCAGGTAAATATTTTTAAACTAGGGAAATGTTAACTATTTATTGAAAAGAAACATATATTAGTGTTCAAAATACTTAGGTAACATTTAAGATTTCAAAGGTTTAGATGATTATGGTTTTTCCAAGTTGACTTTTCTTGAATACTATGCAAGTATTAGGTAATATGATAGGTAAATGCAAATCCAGAATGTGTGAAGATAGTACTTTGAAATTTCTTAAATAAATCAAAATTAGAAGGCAACTTCTGAGTGATTTTAAAACATCAATAAATATTATTAACTTTTGGTAAAAATACTTATGAATAACATTCTAAAAGAATGTAAGAAAGTAAATAAATTTTCACAGAGGGTCAAGAAAGGAGGAGAGAAAAGGTTGTATTTAAGACAGGCTTTTTAGAATACGAATTCTCTCAGTAGAGAATAAACTGAAGAGATAGTTTAGTCTTCAGTAAAGACTAAACAGTTTCAACAAAGACATGAGACATTAAAATCCCTTAAACCTGTCATATTAGATTTAAATTTGTCCAAATATAAGTAGCATTAAGAAAAGATGAATAGGCTACCATGGTGTCTGGCCATATCTTGGTTTGTGTATTTTATTGCATCTTGACCTATTTTCAACTGGCCGAGGGCTCTCTCTGGTGGCTGAAGACTGCTCTGGAAGTAAAATCCTGGAGAATACATGCCTACTGGGAGCGACCTTCTGCTTGTGACTGAACTCCAGCTCCCCCACCTTTGACTGGATAACTCAAAGGCACATATCCAACTCTGATTCTTTGAGTACCCAGCATGGTAGGTTTTAGATGCTTTGTGATAAGGAACTTGCTAATGAACTCTTTATTGGGTGCCCTCTCTTCCCTGTCTCACTTTCCTTCTTCCATGTTGCTTTTGCTTAGAATTATTTCTAATAATCTAAACACATTCAATCAGCTATCAGAGACTGTGTTACTGGTGGAACATAAACTAAGACACATGGATTTAATTGATATATAATATAATCTAAGAACTACTGCCTCCTTTTATACCCTGTTGAATGATTCTGTACCAGTATCTTACTTTCTCCTCTTTAAAGCTCACAAGGCAAGGCATATATGACAAATAATAGAAGCATGTAATTTAATGTAATGAAGCTGAACACTTCAATACATCTTACACATTATACTCTAAGAAATTTGGTCTTCATTTCAATACCTCTTAGCTTAAAAGGCCATTGAGCAGGCTGCTTGAGAGCAAAATATTGGGAGTCAGATCAATTTGAAGATCTGTCCTATTTCTCCATTTTCTAACCACTTTAAATTTGGCATTTATTGACATCACTAAGTCTGTTTTTATAATAAGAAAAATAAGGGAAAATATAAGAAAAATAGTAAGAGATAAGGAAAAACAAAAATAAGAAAATCATAAAAATAAAATGAAATATTCAGACTATTAGCAGAGTTGCTACTACATAGAATAATACTCATTAATTATAATATCATTTGATATTATTTTGTTGATTTTCTTGTTAGGCTAGGTGTAGAGGTACTCAGTAGGCAGCAATATGTGAACTGAAATTGAAGTAGATATTCATCTGCCAGATTATTTTATTTCATTGTCTATTTACGACCAAATAATAATAATATCTACAATTTAGTGAGCATTATAATGTATGTGTCAAACCGTGTGTTAAATGATGTTCAAATATTTTCTTATTTATGACTCAACTTTGTAAAAAATTTTTTAGTCTATTTTGCCAATGGCGAAATTAGGGTAACCGACTTTCCTTCCTTGTTTGCCTGGAACTGGAGGGTTTCTTGTGATGTGAGATTTTGAGAGCTAAAACAGAAAAATCTCAAGCAAATCAGGATGATTTGGTCACCCAAGAATTGATCTTTAGTGAGAATAATTAACTTGTTCAATATCATAGATCTTGTAGCGCAATTTTGAGCTTGAACTTGTCTGATTTAAGAAAATCATATACTTCATTGCTTCTTTATAATAGCCTCATTCACATTATCTCTATTCTTCCAAGAAAAAAAAAATTTCATGTTTTATTGGCATAACAGGAAGGAGCTCAAGAAACCTTACAGTTATATTCTCAATATGAACGTTATCCTTCCTAGCGAGCATTTTTGAAATCTGCAAGAGCATTTTTGTTGCTGAAATTATTGGAGGAGCACCACTGGGATCAGTGCGATAGTCTCACAAACTGAAAACTTTTCTCCATTTTAACAGAATGTTTCAATGTCTTATTAGCCATCCACTGAATCCCATTGAAATATAAACTGCAATTTTAATAAATTTGAATAGAATACTATTGAGACATACAAATTTAAATAAAAGTTCATAAAATTATTAATACTTATATATTTAAAATAACACCAATTAAAAGTTATGAATATTACATCCTGAAATATTTATTTTTGGGGGGTTGCCTATTTATTTCAGCCTTCTGGTAATGTCTAAAGAGGGCTTTACTTTCTACAGCTTTTTAGCTTGGCTTTTCTTTCTAACTAATCTAAGACTTTTACCAACTAAGACATATTTTATTTTGGATTTTTTTTCGAGTTCTAGAGTCTTGACAGAAATTAATGTTCTGTACCATTCGCATGCTTGCCATCACAAACAGAATTATGTAGATGCTTCCTTTATCAATAAGGTCATTTGGGACATGATGATATTTCTTGCTTTCTTCCTTTGAAAGTCCTTAACTTGTCTGTAACATTTTATTTCTACTTAAATTGAAACAATTTTTCCTCTTTTTCTTACTAAACACAGAAACAAATCAAAAGTCTGGTTCATTGTTAACTTACTGAAATAGCAGTTCTTATTCTAATATCAATCTTTTAAATTGGAATTTCTTCTCATAAAATGTGCATGCCTGCTAAATTACTTCAGTTATGTCTTCTTTGCGACGCTATGGTCTGCAGCCTGTCAGGCTCCTCTCTCCGTGGGATTCTCCAGGCAAGAATACTGGAGTGGGTTGCTACGCCCTCCTCCAGGAGATCTTCCCGACCCAGGGATCGAACCTGCATCTCTCACATGTCCTGCATTAGCAGGCAGGTTCTTGCCACTAGCGCCACCTGGGAAACCCCTCATAAAATGTGAATGTGAAAGTCAAAGTGAAGTCGCTGAGTCGTGTCCGACTCTCCGCGACCCTGTGAACTGTTGTTCACCAGGCTCCTCCGTCCATGGGATTCTTTAGGCAAGAATACTGCAGTGGGTTGCCATTTCCTTCTCCAGGGTATCTTCCCGACCCAGGGATCGAACCCAGGTCTCCAGCATTGCAGGCAGACGCTTTAACCTCTGAGCCACCAGGGAAGCCAAAAAATGTAGTTGTATACAAATATGTGGTTGTGTAATTTTGTTTTCCAGTGTGGTGATATCTGAGCATTTGAAAATTTCCATGTTTTAATTATAAATTATTTGTTTTAAACAATATTCTCCATTATATTACATATAGTGGACATTATGATTGTTAAAAAAAATTAAATATGTGGACAGGATACATTATCTTTTAACTTAATTTTAGAACAGTAGAGTCATGGCAAGCCACTCCAGTGTTCTTGCCTGGAGAATTCCCATGCACAGAGGAACCTGGTGGGCCACAGTCCATGAGGTTGCAGAGTCAGACACGACTGAACAACCAAGCAAACAAAGAGCTAGAATTCCATGGTATATTTTCTTTTTTTTTTTTCCACAATGATGCCATTGAGTTAGGTAGAGTGGAAAACACTGACATAATCATTCTATGTAGTTGCCTTCAGCAAAGGAAAGAGATTATTAACAAATAATAGCAGTAATAGTTCCTAAGAAGCAGAAGAACTTGATATACTTACCTTTCTTTCTCCAGTAATTATTGAGTTGGTCTCAGGTATTCTATTTAAATATGCAAATATATTCTTGACTATCTAAAACTTAAGATGTATTTCAGTGGGGGATTTTCAAATTTTGAGACACAGGAAAACATGGTCTCTGAATGTGCCATAGAGAAACACTTTTGGAGCCAACTGGCAAGGATTGTATGAAAGGAAGTGTGGATAAGCTACAGCTATAAAGGTTTACAGAATCTTGTTAAAAGAAGGAGAAGGCAGGTGACCAAAGACCATGATCCTGGGAAGTGAATCTCTGAGGAATAGTAGAAATAATGAGGTATATATGTGTGTGTAAAATAACACTGTGGAAGAGATTAAGAAATAGAAAAAGACTGAAGTTGGAATTCACATTTTTAAGAAACTTTTGTTTTGATTAATTGAGTGTTCACTGAAATAGCTTTGGTGATAGGGTAGGTTACAATTTGGAATACAAGGAAGCCCATTTTCCAATGAAACACTTGTGATATATTTTTTTATTCCTCCAACAGAGAAAAATTTACCCTCCCACTATAACTTAGCTATGTTCCAGAAAATATAAATAAGAATTGACTGAGAGATCTTTCCAGGTCTTTTCTTGTATGAACAGTAAATATTATCAAATGAGTACTTATTTTGTGTTAGACATGCTAGCCAGGGGTTTTACATATGATGCACTTTATTCTTTTCAATGACCTCATGCGAAATATTATTTTACCTACTTTAAACATGACAAAATTGAGCATAAACCAGTAATTTGACCAACTAATATCAGATAATGTGTGGTGGAAGCAGAGTTCACATATTGACATAAACATTAGTTTTTGAGTATTCCTTTTTAAGCACAGACTCCTTTTTTTAAGTAGGTCATGTCTTAAAAAGTACTGAAAGATTTTGCTTATGTTAAGCAAAATTCAGCTATTTATAAGTTAGGTCCCATGATTATGAAACTTAAGTAACTCCAAAAAATCTCAACTCAGTGTTTCTTTACCCTCTCTTCCTTTTTCTCCTATTTTAGTGTCATACACCTTAATACATATCCTTCCACTTGATATTATATCAACAGTGACCCAAACTTGCTTATAATTGGCGATGACCCTATAGCCATGTCCATTTTATTATTTAATAAATTAGCATATTAAACAAATATTCAAAGATTGCATCATAACTTACAGCTTTCCTGTCCATCACCAACTCCTGGAGCTTGCTCAAACTCATACTATCCTTGAACTATTCAGTCGATGCTCTACTTGGCTTAAAAAAATCATTGTCAGATTTTTCCTTTACTAGTACACCTGTCTCTCTGCTCTAAGAGAGAACAAGTTTGTTGTTGTCGTTGTTTAGTTGCTAAGTCGTGTCTTACAGTTTTGCGACCCCATGGACTGTAGCCCAACATGCTCCTCTGTTCATAGGATTTCCTGGGCAAGAACACTGGAGTGGGTTGCCAGTTCCTTCCCCAGGGGATTTTCCCCACCCAGGCATTGAACCTGCATCTTCTGCATTGCAGATGGATTCTTTATCAGTGAGCCACCAGGGAAGAGGGAACACATTATAATACAAATTGAGTTATGTTACTTCATTGCTTTAAAACTTTAATGTTTTTATTGCTTATGAGTGGTGTTAAAATTCCTCCCTAAGTTATACAATGTTCATACTTGCTGATCCATGTCCAGCTTATCATCACCACAGACTCTCCCTAACACATCTTGCATTATAAATGCTAAACTATTTATTTTTCTTAATTCCACCACATTTTTTAAACTATTCCTGCTTTATCCAGTTTATTCCTTTCACTCTTTCACATGCACAAATGCTTCCAAACTGAGTCAAATACTACCTTTCTGTGAAATCTTTAGTCTTTACTGGTTTAACTGGTAAATGCCCTTTTTTGTATTTTCTCATGTCATTTTATATAGCGATGTCCTTGTTTCATTGGTTCACATTTTTCTTGTTTGCGCATATGCCTTTTCTTTTAGTGTGTGAGCACTTCCATTGATATTTTCAGACTATGACTTCATTGTCTAAGCACTTCCTTAAATAAAACCAGAACTTCATTACATAGGCTGATACACTTTTATTTTGGATGTGGTGTCAATAGACACCCATATTTTATTAAACATGTATCTAGAAAGATTAATATTGAAACCAGTATATATTCTTTGGCAAAATTAAATCATCAGTTTCTAGAAATATCTGTGGCTCCTTAATATTACCTTTAAAACTCTGTTTATGGGAGAATCAAAGTGTTTGAAATCTATGGGTGAAGTAGTCCACACATTCTAGAGAGGTGAAGATGTGATAGGATAAAATACCAAGTTTATTTAGATTCCTTTTACCTTTATGTCAGAAACTTGAATTCTCTCCAAACTTTTCAAATATATGGTCAGCTGGGGTGGTTATTTTAAAAGGATATTAACAGCAGTACACTATTTGTACTACAGCTCTCAGAGTTGCTAGGTATGAAGGGGAGTATAATGCTAAATCTCTTAACATTAACATGTTAGAGATTTAAGAAACTAATAACTCAGTTGTGGAAGACTATAAAACATCCTCATGTATTTTATAAAATGCATTCTGTTTGTAGAGTAGTGTACAAATCCTTTGGTTTCTTTATCATCGGTGTAGTGTTAGAGACAGCTCTTGCTGAATTTGGAGGAGGTAATAGAAAAGGAGCTGAAAAACAGTTGTCAGTCCAAAGTGGAAACTAGCTGCATGATAAGTATGAAACAGAAGCTAGATAGAGATGGGGTAATCAGAAGTAAAGGAATAACGAACTAATGCAAATTATGATTTTGCAATCACGAGGGATGCAAGCAAACGCATAGCATCTGAGGGTTTCAGAATTTATAACAGAAAACATGTAGCATGATTTCTTAAAAACGGATTGTCTACTCACTTGCCCTCACCTATCTGAAAAACAAAATTTTCTATAGTTCCTGTTGGCCGGTAGACTTTTAATTTCCAAGCTACATTACCAGCTTCAACTTGTCTCATGTACCTCATGGATTCATAACATGGAATCATCCATTTCTCACACACACCAAATGCCAAAGTCCTCTTTGCCTTTATCTTCATGCTGTTTCCACAGTCAAGAAAATTTTCACCCCTCTTTTTTACCAATAAAACACTTAACTCTTTTTCAAGATTAAGTTCAAAGTCACTGCTACCATGAATATTGACTGGGCTCCCCACCCAGAATTAATCTCTGGCTTCTCTGAACTCCTACAAAGTAGCAAGAAGCACCTTGCTACTATCTATCATCATATATTTTGATCTGTTCTTTTATCTCAGATATTTTTTGAAGGACGATGCCTTGATTCATTCAACATAATTTCACAGTGGAGACTTTAGCTTTGTTGTCACTTTGGAAATTCAGTAATATCAAATTACCACCCACCAAGAATTTCATGATTTTAGGGTAGATTTTGAAGGTAGAGCTTATGGGCTATTCTGATATTGAAAGTGGGTGTGGGAGAAGAAGAGGAATTAAAAATAAGTCTGAGATTGTTGGCTTGAACAACTTAAAGGTTGGTGTTGATATTTCCTGCAATTGGGGGGCTATTTGTTTGTTTTGTTTTGGTGGTGGGGTGACTTGAAGTTTGTTTGGGACATACTACATTTGAAATGCTTGCCAGACATCTGAAGAGTGATGGTGAATAGGTGATTGGCCCTAAAATGTAGGAGTTCATGTGAGATGTCTAAAATGTAAATTTATAAATTATAATTTTAGATATTATTTAATGTAATGAGGCTGAATGATGTCATCTAAGAAGAAAAGACATCTGAAGTTTGTGTCTCACATAACAGAGTAAATGGGATGAGAAAGATCTAGCAAAACTAAACAAAAAACATTGAAAAGGGGGGCAGAAGAATAAACAAGAGAGAAAGTATCCTGGATTCACATCAGGGCAGTGTCAAGTACTGCTATTGTGCTAAGCGAGATGCCAGTCAAACACTGACCAAGGATATAACAACATGATAGCCTATTTTCAACTGTGACAGCTCTTTTTTAAAAGATTAACAAAGTTGATTGCCTTATTTGAGTGGAAGAAAAAGAGGAGTGAAAAATTGGTGACACCAAATATAGGCAATTATTTGCTATAAAGCAATCAAGGATGATAACAGCAAGAGCAATGAATAACCAAATGACAGTGATCAAATTGCATTTGAACTTTAATAGGTTCTTGATCATCAGAGAGCACTGGATGGAGATTCAGGGGCAAACAAAACTTGTATTTATCTTGGATACACTGGATGCTCTCAAGGATATTATGTCAAAGGAAAATAATTGTCATATTTGTATTCCTCTGTTGCCTCTCACTGTGACTTAAGAAAGTGAGACCTTCATAAATGCATATTGACTCTTTGTGTAGATGATAGATGGATGCGCAAATGAATAAAAAGTGAGTATTATGCACATGGTTATATGATGGTAGATTTCCCAGCTGCCACATAAGACTTTGAAGTGTTCCTAAGAATGTGACAAGTAATATATCTCAAATACATGAAATATTGAACCTTAGGAAAGAAAAGAAAATAATCATTCTTTAAAAAGTTAAAAAATCTTATACATTGTAAAAATTTCATTGTTGGAGGGATTCCCAGACTCCTGAAAAACCATAAATTTAAGAAAATTATCAGAACCCTCCATCTTGGCACTATTATTTTATCCTTTACCATACCCTGTAGTTCTTTAGCTTCTGAAAAATTGTCTCTTTGGTGTCTCACTAACCACAGGAGTTATGTGCTCCTCTTTTCTGTGTCTCATTCATATAAGAATTTGCTTGTTTTTTGGTACTTCTGGAGGAGGGTAAGGTGTTATTGTTATGATCCACTACAAATACTTGGAAAGCTTTGCCTGGCATCAGAAACCTGCTATGGAAATTTTGCCACCACTCTACGTGGATGTCCTTCTCAGACTGCTGAATGGTGAGAAGTATTATCCGTCAGATCTTTGACATTTCATACTGGGTACTGGCTCCTCCTATTCCCTACCCTCAACATGGACACATAGCTTCATAACATACATGGCTTTACCTAATAGCTTTTTTTCTGAATTATTCAAGAAAGAAGGAAAAATGGCAAGAAGAAAAGAGGTCAGGAAGGGAGAAAAGCAAGAAGCAACTCAAGAGGGAACACACAAATGAAAGACTAAAGCTACCCCAGTGTTGTTATGCTTCTACAGTATATATTTTTTCGTCCTTTTACTTTCAACAGATCTGTATTTTTAGACATAAAATTTGCCTCTCTTAGAAAGCATTGGGTCTAACTTTTTCCATCCAAGCTCTGCCTTTTGCATTTTTCAATAAAGTGTGGTATTATGTGGTACCGTATATATCTTTAGCTTTTGCTGTAATTTGGCATTACATTGAATGACTTCATGTAAAACATCATAACTTTGCAATAGTACCATTCCATTTTTTTTTCCGTTTTGTTACAGTGTACTTGGAGAAGGAAATGGCAACCCACTCCAGTCTTCTTGCCTTGAAAATCCCATGGACTGAGGAGCTTGGTGCAGGCTACTGTCCGTGGGGTTGCAGAGTCGGGCACAACTGAGCGACTTCACTCACTACAGTGTACTTAATATATCCCCCAAATGCATATATTTAATGTATACATTTCATTGAACTGGACATATGCATTTACTCACGATACTATGATTACAGTCAAGGAAATAAACATATCCACAGCCTCCAAAATATCTGCATCCTTTTTATCTTTTGGTGTGGGCATAACCTGTAACATAAACTCTATCATCTTAGCAAGTTTCCTAAGTACACAACACCGTAGAGTTGATTGTAGGTCTTATACAGAAGATCTTTAAAACTTATTCATGTATAATAATAATTTTATACCAATTGAACAATCTCCCTCCCCCTACCCTCTAGTAACCACCATTCTACTCTCTGCTTTTATGAGTTGACCAATCTAGGCATCTCATATAATTGGATCTTCCCTCTGAGACTGACTTATCTTACTTATCTTACTTAGCCTAATGTCATTCAGATCCATCTATGATGTTTCAAATTAAAGAATTTCCTTCTTTTAATGCTGAATATTATCCAACTATATGTACATACCATATTTTCTTTATCCAGTCATCTATCAATGGACATTTAGCTTGATTCCACTTATAACCACCTGTGTGATATTCTGTCCTCTATGTTATATTTAAATTCATAAGAATATGTACATTACTATGTTATAAGGTTTGCTTTAGACAAAATGCTGAACACAATTAAGAAAATAATATATATGTATGTTTTACATTTACTCATTTATTTTTCATTGATATTCTTCCTTCTTTTCTTTCTGGGTTACCTCTCTCAGTTTCCTGTATCCCAAAACTTTCTTCTCACTCTTGAAGCTAACCAGGCAGACATTTCTGCTTAAATTCCGGCAATGCATGGAATTTTATTTTATTTAATAAAACAGTTTATTAGTTTAGAGATTGCCCTCATTGAAAGGGCCTATGAACATATATGTCTCCTACTATTTTCTTCTTTCAAGAGTCAAAATACTGCTTAGTTTCTGTCCTCTTTTGGTTTAGTCTTCAATGACAGTTGCTATTGTCTATTTGATCCAGATTTCAGAATTTTTATCTGCAACAGGGGTTGTGGAAGAGTAGATACTTTGCTATTATTGGAGCAAGACTTTTGTTTTAATAAACTTTAAATACATAGTATATACATTCATTTGTATGTATATTTCCCAATAATAACATTAAAATGTCTTAACAATGTGATTCATCATACTGTTTCACCAAACAAGAAGCATGACTATATTTCAAAAGATAAAGAAAAAGAATCTGAAAATGTTATCTATTTGCAATAATAAAATGAGAATTAGGAATAGCAAGAAAACTCAACATGATAAATTAGCTACAAAAAAGTACATTAATATCATACTTAGAAAAGAAAGCTTAGTTATATTCTCTTTAATGGGGGGGAGTGATAAGAAATGGCATTTTCACTGTTACTATGTAACAAGATTGTGGATGCTATGGTCAAAATAATACAATGAAAAAAAGGCCAAAGATTGGAAAGGAAATAATAAAACTTTTAAATTAGAGATGAGGTAATTAATAGTATATAATACTAAATAAAATCAATGCATAATTCACTTAAACTAGTTGAAAAAATAGTATATTTAGGCAATTTTTCTAAAAATATCAACTTGTAAAACATAATGAATTTCTTTGCGCCATCAATGCACATCTAGAAAATAAAATATAAAATAAAATACGTTTACCAAGGTAGTAAAATATTAACTTTTCCCATACCTTATTTGGAAATAATATAAAAGAATACATGAAAAAACAGGTAATAAAGAATTTTCATAGATGGGACAACAGAATTTTAAGGTAATTTCAGTGAAATCCAATCCAAATTCTTCCAAGATATTTTGTGAAGTTAAATAAACATGATATAAGTTGTTTTGTGTAAATGGATGTCTGCTAATAACTAATTTTAGTTCTAAGAAGCAGGAGCTAAAGGGGAAGAATTATCCTATCAGATTCTAATGTATAACAGTTTTTTTAAAAAGCACTAAAATAGAATTGCAGGAAATGAAAAGCAGATCAATAAAACAGAATACAGAGGTTAACACATTTTATTGTAAATAATAAATGTGGCATAATAATTCAATGAAAAAAATGTTCTATGTATGGTGTAGTTAGTATTGGCTTATTCCCTATACTCCTGTGTAAACAGCTCATTAATAAAATAAAGTTGTAGTTCTAGTTTGTATTGATGGGACTTGGGACACACTATACCAAAATATGGCATCCTGGAATACTGAATATTATAAGCTGAAAGAGTTTAAGAAAACAGTAAATGTGGGAAGGTCACTCTGACCTTCCCCCAGTCCTTCTCCCCTGAAACAGATTGTAAGGCCCTCAAGTGAGAGGTGGCCTCCCTGTTCCTGGAGGAAAGGAACATCCTTATCTCTGAAGACAAAATGACACCTAGAAGAATCTAAACAAACAGGCCTTGCCAACTTCTTCCCAGTTAACTACACTGAACTTATACTCTTAAACCTATCCTATTCTTCTGAGACTGTCCACTCTATCAGGGCAAGCATAAACGCACTCAGGTCTGCCTGTTTCTTTAGGTCTCTGCTTCATTATGACACCTCCTGTAACATGGAAAATTCATGTTACATACAATTTGTATGCTTTCCTTCCATTATTGTTTTTGTCAGTTTAGTTTTCAGATTCAGAGAGGGACCCAAAGAGGGTTGAGGAAAAATTTTCCTCCCTTTGAATAGATTATATTAAGTGTCTAAATTAAGTAGGTAAAATTACCAGGCTAATATTATAGAAGAATGTGTAGGAGGAGAATATATCTGCAATCTAGCATTTGAAAAAGGAAACCTAATGAAGATATGAAAAGCACATAATAGACAGTGAAACATGAGTTTATTTATCTAAAAATCAAGAATTTCTATTGAATGATGACAAAATATATCAGTTAAGTGACAAATGATAAACTTGGGGGGAAAAAACTGGCAGTAAGTAAAACCATTAAGTAATACTGTGTTTTATCAACTGTAAGATGCCTTTGATTCTCAGAAATATTATTTGTGTGTATGTTGTTAAGAAAAAATATTACAAAATACATTATGATACAACAGTTTATCATTACTTAGAACTTTTTCACAAATATTGAAGTCACTCATTTATACATCTTTGGATATTAAAGTTATGTCTGTGTAAACAACTATGTTGAACTTCATACATGTTAGATAGCGCTCAATTTCAGAAATGTTTTAAATAAAAGGTGCATCTTATATTGTATGTATAATAATATCTAGAATAAATAAGAATTCCTATAAGTCAACCAGAAATATATTCATATATGATTGGAGAATATGAAAAGATTTGGACAACAATACACAGAAAGGAAAGCCTAATTAGCTACTAAAATACAAAGAGTTACATCAACATTTTAGTTCCAAGTAACTGCAAATTTAAAAGTTGGACATTTTTTTAAAGCCATCAGATAGGCAACAATTAGAAAGTCATATAATACAACAATCCTAATATATATTTTACCAGATATTTATATATACTATAATGTGTATTCCACTCCTAGATATATATATGAACTCACATAAGCCATGATGTTTGATGGGAACATACTTTACACTACACACTGAGAAAGAACTGAAAGCAACCTGTGTGTGCATAATTAATTGCTGTTGTTGTTTAGCTGCTAAGTCATGTCCGACTCTGCAATCCCATGGACTGCAGTCTGCCAGGCTCCTCTGTCCATGGGATTTCTCAGACAAGAATACTGGAGTGGGCTGCCATTTATTCCTCTAGGAGTTCTTTGCAACCCAGGTATTGAACCCCCATCTTCTACATTGCAGGTGGATTCTTTACTGCTGAGCCACCAATGAGGCTCACATTATTAGGGGAATGGGCAATTGAAACATGGTAGTGACGCTCTGTAGCATACTCTTCAGCTAGCAGAAAGAACTAGTTGGTGTACGGCAACATGGATAGAATTTAATAAAAACATGTATAAAATGAGAGTGAATCAGTTTATAGCAAGTAATACCTTTATCTAAATCAAAAAGTATGTACATATTAAAGAAAATACATGTCTTACAAAGATACAGGCACATTCAAGGCCATATTACAAAAACATTGGCAGGGTACAGATGAAATGACAAATAAAAATAAAAGTAAATAAATAAAAGCCCCCAAACCTCCAGCTTTATATTGACAGAGGATGAAAGTGTCACATAAAATCAGAGGCTAGATTAGCTCAGTTTGTATCTTTACTATTCATAACTTCACAACTCTATCCTTCTCATGATTTTCAAGTCTCCTATTACCTCTACAACTACATTTTTTTTTCCCTTGAAGAAAACTGTGAAGACATAAGCAGGATAGGATTCACTGATTTGGATACATTCAGTTCAGTGCAGTCGCTCGGTCATGTCCGACTCCTTGTGACCCCATGAATCCCAGTGCGCCAGGCCTCCCTGTCCATCACCAACTCCCGGAGTTCACTCAAACTCACGTCCATCGAGTCAGTGATGCCATCCAGCCATCTCATCTACTGTCATCCCCTTCTCCTCCTGCCCCCAATCCCTCCCAGCATCAGAGTCCTTTCCAATGAGTCAACTCTTCGCATGGGGTGGCCAAAGTACTGGAGTTTCAGCTTTAGCATCATTCCTTCCAAAGATATCCCAGGGCTGATCTCCTTCAGAATGGACTGGTTGGATCTCCTTGCAGTCCAAGGGACTCTCAAGAGTCTTCGTTAATATCTGTTATATGTGCATCATGAATAACCAAAATCTTCGAACTGGTTAAATATTCACTTTGCTACATTCTGTATAAGTATTACAATGAGAAAAATATATATACATATATGAGTGTGTGTGTGATCTGTTGTCTCACAGTCAATTAAACAATTGAAACCTGCTTGTAATTATCATTATTCTCATATTTTATACTCTTTTCTTTTATTCTCTAAATGGACTAACAAGGAATATGGGATTACAGGCATGAAATTTCTTTGAACTTTTAGGATGTAGTGTTCCACTAAACTAAGACATTATATTTACTGTGAGGTAGTTTGATTGTGTCAAAAGAATTAATAAGTAAAAGTTGATTAAACCATTTTGATGAAATTTAATTTTAAGAAAACTTGCTTCAGATTCCTTTATTTTTTAAGGAGACAGTGCACACTGGGTCAGACAAGGTGTAAAGAGTAGACTAAATTTATAGTAATACTATATCTATTTGTTTTATAAATGCACAGTGTAGAGAATTTGCAAGTTGGATTAGCATGGACAGTAAAATTTTAAATCTTCCTAAACATTTCTCTATGTTCCCAAGTTTACTGTCTCTGAGGGTATTAGTGCTACTAGAATTTTGTTTTCTTTTAAAAAATGTTTTATGAATATACTCACATGGTCATTGTGCACATATTGTATACATATTATTCAGTATAGCTACATGTAACTTTTAAAACATGAATGATTCCTTGACATGTTATTTGACAAAAATAAGTCTCTATTAAATGAGATGAAATGAAATATTTTAAATGGCTGTAGAAACACTTTTCCAGCTACAGAAAACAGATGTAAGAGACCACCAGGTGTTGGTTACCTGGTTTAGAAAGTCAATCATTACATTCTGAATATCCCATACTACTTCTTGATTTCTGGTCATGCAAATAGATGGTCATTAATAGACCTGTTAAACTTTCACACTATGTGTTATAAAAGTGAAAGTTTTAGTCACTTGGTCATGTTCAACTTGTATCCCACCTAGGCTTCTGTGTCCATCGAATTCTCTAGGCAAGAATACTGGAGAGGGTAGCCATTCCCTTCTCCAGGGGATCTTCCTGACCCAGTAATCAAATCTGGGTCTCCCGCACTGCAGGCAGATTCTTTACCATCTGAGCCACCAGGGAAGGCCAAGGGGGTTATAAACTCTACTATTAATTGAAAAGTTTATGTGCTGGTTGCTACAAAAAACCCTGAAACTTTAACTAGCAATGTATTTTGGGACCAAGTTCCTTTTAAGTCTGAAGAAGCACAGATTTAACTCTCATGAATTGCAAAGAACTTTCATGAATATGAAAGTTTCTTGATATTGAAACTTAATAGAAAGCTGAAGTTAAATATTTATAGCCTATGACTAGAAATTTCTTTCCAAATTAATTCTTATATTCTTTCTATACTGCAAAAGGGTAAAGAGCAGAAATTTTTTACTTGTAATAATATTTGGCTATAAACATTGATATCTGAATCTACTATGTTGTCTTTCTCTAAATATGCTGTTGTTCTCTAAATATGTTGTCTTTCTCTAAATAAATTTGCATATAGCATGAAAACAGGCTATTTAGTGTGATGATAGTATCAGAGTTTACAGAAGACACAAAATTCATCAAAGCAATAATCACTATCATTCTGAAGATATAACAACACTTTATTGAATGTGCAAGGTATTTCTTGAAGTTTTTAAATACCTGTCTCATTTGACATTAGTCATATGCCATTTCTCTACCAAACTTGACATTCTTTTTTAGTTGCTTATAGTGATACCAAAAATATTTAACTATCTCCTGTGGTCTTAGTAAATATATATATATATATATATATAAAAACTAAGTCTAGGAAATTGACTATAAATTTATACTCCAAGAAAATAATATTCTTTAGAAGACATAAGCTGTTAAGCTTTTAGTAGCTAAAACCATAACAGATATAAATTAACCAATTAGTTTTAATATGAAAGATTCTCTTTCCCTAGAAAAATTAAATATAGTCATTATCAAAAAAGTGTTTCACCTTGAGGCCATTTGATTATATAGTGGAGAATGTTTCTTTTGACATTTAAGCTTCCAGTAAAATGAAAACTGGGGAGAAATAAGTAATTCCCACCCAGCTCTTGCAAGCTCATTGCATCATTTGCTAAGTGTGTGCATCCAGAGAAGAGACATAAATATGGAGCAACTCATGAATTCTCAATCATATGCAAGTTTGTACAAAAGCCCTTGAAGCAGTCATAGAGAATCTGCCATATACTGATAACTGCATTCAGAAAACTCACTCTTCATAAGAAAGGATGATGCATAGTTATGCTGAGTCAGTGGTCACAAGTTGGCAATAAACTTGAGGAAAATTGAGGTCATTTGTTAGACTTGTACAGTACAAAACTCTGCTTTGAGACTCAAAAAATTTCATTGATAAAGTAGAATTGAATTGAAAAAAGCTGTTATAGAATACCATTCCTGAGGCTCCATTCTGTCAAATGGTATACCGGGAATATAAGATTAAAAAGGGCAAATCCAGCATTTTATTGCAAAGAGGTAGATACTGTGTTAATAATAGGATCTCAAATTTCTGAATGAACCAAATAGCTACAATAACAAATTTTACCGTATTGACTGCATTGCAGTCAGAGACATAAAAACATGATTTTGAATTTCAAAATTGTTTTACTGATACTTTGATGCTTTACAAAACATTAATCTGGTTAAATTCAACAGCTGTGTATTAAACATCTATTAGAAATTGTAAAGTAAAGGATATGATTTTTGCTTTCAAGAAGGGAATATGCTTACTAACTCTCATTGCTTTCTCTTGGGACATGATCCAACACAGTATTGATATTTAAATCCATATTCCTCATTCTCACTTTAATACAAAATATTCTAACTCATGAATCCATTGGTATTCATCCTTATTACATTCTCAGTTCCTAAACTGTACTTTATAAAATAGGCACTTTGAAAGTATTATGGATCTGTGTAATACATGTGCTCCAATCAACCATGGATTTCTGTTTCTGATAAAGGGAATATTGCCTACACATGGATTCTCTTCCTCTTCCTCTGAACTTTTTCTGTTTTTTGTTTTTTGTTTTCTATTTTCTTTCCTGTTTCCCAGGGTTTCTATACATTATACTTTTTTTTTTCTCTCTCTCTCTTTTTTTTCCTCCACAGTGGAGTAACTTTCTATGATAACTCACTGACTTCAAATATTTCATAGCTACTTCTATGTTAATAATGTATAACAAATTTTTAACTCTCAATGTGTTTCTTAGTTTGATTTTGAAAGCTTTTGATAACTGATGAATATGAATATTTTTGCTTGGACATCAAAATTATATTAATTACTCAATATGTTATTAATTGAATTTGTAATTTTTTTTCTCTTGCTTGTATCTACCCCAAGAAGCTGTTACTACCTATGTTTTTACTTTTGGTATTGGCATTATCATTCAGTAAGTTTGAAATATAGCAAGTTCATAAACTATAAAGTTTACTGCAGACATAATGTTATCCAATTCACTGTATTTTTCAAATTCTTAATTTTTTCACTATACTGTGTAGTATGGTGGTTTTATTTAAAGGTACAGGCTTTGTGGTTAGTCAGACATGGTTTCCATCTAAGTGCTTCCTTTTATTAGTTATGTGACCAGATTTAAGTCTCTATTTTCTCATCTACAATATAGATACTAAAATAGTTGCTTCACCTTGCTGGAATGATTACATGAGATAACAGAAAGAGAGACAGAGATAAACTTGCTAACAGCACATGTTAAATGGTAAATGTCAATAAATTATAGCTAATCTTATTCATGAGCAATATTACTCTTGTTTACTAACTCAACAATTCTTCATTCTGAATATTTTAATTAGAAAAGCTTTTCTAATACAGCAATTTAAATAAATTTCACAGTAAAAACCCATAAGCCTGAAACCTAACTTTTGCCATTAACATTTTACTATAGTTACTTATGACATTATCCATCCTACAATCCATCCATCAACCCATTTTATGTTAAGGTAAATTGCAAATATCAGTATGATACATGTTCTTTATACGCTAGCATGCATGCCTAGAATTTATTTCTGCTTTTTTTTTCTTTTGGCATTTTATAGATGTCTCCCTGTGTGTGCTTCCCCTCTCCTCCCCACACACTCATATATATATTACTCTTAAGAATAAAAACAAAAATCCTGTACAATCTAAACTTCTATCAAGATGTTGAATAGTAGCATCATCACAGAAAGTGCCCTCACGATTTTTTACAGGCAATCCCCATTCTTATTTTTCAAAGGTAACCACTGATCTAATTTTTTTCCCATTATATTAGTTTTGCCTTTGTGGTTACTAACTATGTACTCTGTATAAAATGCCTTTCATTCAGCAAAATATTTTTGAGATTTATCCATGTTCTTGCTTCTATCTGTGATTCACTCTTTGAAAAATGACATTTCATTTATCCATTCTTTTATTGATTGACTGAGGATGTATACAGTTTGAGGTTATTATAAAAGAGGCTCTATGCAAATTATTATAAAATCTTTGGGCCATATGTTTTCATTTTTGCTGGATATATGCTTACAGGCAGTTATGGAACTGCTAGATTATAGGGTTGATATATATTTAAGAATATAAAAACTACTAGATTATTTCCAAAGTGTTTATACAATTAGCATTCCTACAAACTACATATGAGATTTCAGTTGAGCTGTAAATTGCTTACATTTGGTATTGTCTTTCAATTAATTTCCAGTGGCTGAGGTTGTTCTGAAGTCTGTCTTCTGGTTTTTAAGTTCACAAAAATCTTTAGTTTTATTTTAACTGAAACTGACTTGGCTTATCCTCAGAGTAATACTCATAAAAATTGTTACTCATTCAACATCATTTATTTCCTTTTTCCAATTTTAGAACTGAAATATGCTGGCTTTTGGTCATGTACCAGTTACTTTAAGCTTCATTTATTTCCTTAGAATTCATAATTATCTGTGAGAGGTTTGTTTCCAGTAAGAACTAACTCAGCCATCCATGCTGGAAGCTGAACACGTCAAGTCTTATAAGCCTGTTTTGATAATACCCTAATTAGTCTCCTGCACTCTATTTTTCAAAAATTTCCCACCCACCATCAACATCAATCCCAGGTGAAACATACTAGTGCACGTAATTGTCTCTCTGTCTTTAATGGTTCCTCTGCTCCTGGAAAAAGTGTCCCTACAGTCTAGGGACTGTAAATCCTACAGTCTTAGCTTAGTGTTCAGGGTTCTCCATGACCTGAGTATATGCCAATTCTCAATTTAGTTTCTCACAATATAGATACCATATGAGAGCAAAGATCTACAGAAGAGTAATTTTTTTCAAGATGTTCAATGCTTTTGTCATTGAGATGTTACTTAAAATTTTGACACTTAAATTTAATCTCCTAGATTGCTTGGACTTGAATTTCAGCTTTATCATTTATAAGCACACATTGTTTATTGAGTTTTGCTTTATTATGCCTTACATTGCTTCCTCTTTTTTTTTTTTTTTTTAAGAAATTGTAGGTTTGTGGAAACCTCATCATGCATCTCTATCAAATCATTTTTTCCAACAGCATTTGGTCACTTTGTGTTTCAGTGTCACATTTTGGCAATGCTCATAATATTTCAAATGTTTTAATTATCAATATGTTTTTCATGAGGATCTGTGATCAGCGGTCTTTGATGTTACTACTGTAATTGTCTGGGGGCTCCTTAAACAACACCCATATAAGAAGGTGAACTTAATCAATAAATGCTGTTTGTATTCTGACTGCTCCGCCATTTACTGCTCTTCCTCTCCTTAAGCCTCTCTTCTTCCAAAGACACTGTATTTCCTTTCACAATATTAAAATAAGGCAAATTAATATTCCTATAATGGTATCAAAGTGTTCAAGTGAAAGGAAGAGTCCCATGTCTCTCACTTTCAATCAAAAGCTACAGATAATCAAACTTAGTGAGGAAAGCATTCAAAAGCTGAGATAGGTCAAAAGCTGGGTCTTCTGGGCCAATTAACCAGTTTTCAATGCAAAGGAAAAGTTCCTGAAGGAAATTAAAAGTGCTACTCCAGTAAACACATGACTAATAAGTATGTAAAACAGATTTGTTGCTTTTACGGAAGAAGTTTTAGTGGTCTGGATAAAAGATCAAGTCAGCTACAACATCCTCTTAAACCAAAGCCTTCTTCAGAGTAAGACTCTAATTCTCCTCAGTGCTATGAAGTCTGAGAGAGGTGAGGAAGCTGCACAAAAAGTTTGAATATAGCAGAGGGTTGGTTCATGAAGTTTAAGGAAAGAAGCCACCCATATAACACAAAAGTGAAAGGTGAAGCAGCAAGTTATTTGGAAGATCTACTGAAGATAATTAACGAAGGTATCTTCACTAAACAACAGATTGTTTTATATAAATGAAACAGCTTCGTGTTGGAAAATATGACTTTTATAGCCAAAGAGGAGAAGTCAATGTCTGGCTTCAAAATTTCAAAGGATAGTGGCTTGTTAGGGGCTAATGCAACTCATGTTTTTGAGTTGAAGTCAATGCTTATCACTCCAAAAGATCTAGGACCCTTAAGAATTATGCTAAATCTATACTGCCTGTACTCGACAAATGGGACAATAAAGCCTGGATGACAACACATCTGTTTTCAACACAGTTTACTGTTAAGAATTACTGCTGAGGGGAAAAAAAAAAAAAAAGATTTCTTTCCTGGTCACCCAGGAGTGCTGATGGAGATGCACAATGAGATAAATGTTGCTGACATGCCTGTGAACACAACATCCATTTTTTAGCCCATGGATCAAGGGGTAACTTTGATTATCAGTTCAGTTCAGTCACTCAGTCACATCTGATTCTTTGTGACCCCATGGATTAAAGCACACTAGGCCTCCCTGTTCATCACCAACTCCCGGAGCTTGCTCAAATTCATGTCCATCGAGTCAGTAATCCCATCCAACCATTTCATCCTCTGTTAATCAAGTTTTTTATTATTAGCAAATACATTTCCTAAGGTTATAACTGTGATAGATCTGGTGAATTTGGGCAAAGAAAATGGAAAATCTTGTGGAAAGAAGTATGAAAGGAGAAATTAACAATAACACAATAATAGTGGGAGACTTTAATACCCCACTCACACCTATGGATAGATCAACTAAACAGAAAATTAACAAGGAAACACAAACTTTAAACGATACAATAGACCAGTTAGACCTAATTGATATCTATAGGACATTTCATCCCAAAACAATGAATTTCACCTTTTTCTCAAGCGCACATGGAACCTTCTCCAGGATAGATCACATCCTGGGCCATAAAGCTAGCCTTGGTAAATTCAAAAAAATTGAAATCATTCCAAGCATCTTTTCTGACCACAATGCAGTAAGATTAGATCTCAATTACAGGAGAAAAACTATTAAAAATGCCAACATATGGAGGTTGAACAACATGCTGCTGAATAACCAACAAATCACAGAGGAAATCAAAAAAGAAATCAAAATTTGCATAGAAACTAATGAAAATGAAAGCACAACAACCCAAAACCTGTGGGACACTTTAAAAGCAGTCCTAAGGGGAAAGTTCATAGCAATACAGGCATACCTCAAGAAACAAGAAAAAAGTCAAATAAATAACCTAACCCTATACCTAAAGCAACTAGAAAAGGAAGAAATGAAGAACTCCAGGGTTAGTAGAAGGAAAGAAATCTTAAAAATTAGGGCAGAAATAAATGCAAAAGAAACAAAAGAGACCATAGCAAAAATCAACAAAGCCAAAAGCTGGTTCTTTGAAAGGATAAATAAAATTGACAAACCATTAGCCAGACTCCTCAAGAAACAAAGGGAGAAAAATCAAATCAATAAAATTAGAAATGAAAATGGAGAGATCACAACAGACAACACAGAAATACAAACAATCATAAGAGACTACTGTCAACAATTATATGCCAATAAAATGGACAACGTGGAAGAAATGGACAAATTCTTAGAAAAGTACAACTTTCCAAAACTCGACCAGGAAGAAATAGAAAATCTTAACAGACACATCACAAGCATGGAAATTGAAACTGTAATCAGAAATCTTCCAGCAAACAAAAGCCCAGGTCCAGATGGCTTCACAGCTGAATTCTACCAAAAATTTAGAGAAGAGCTAACACCTATCCTGCTCAAACTCTTCCAGAAAATTGCAGAGGAAGGTAAACTTCCAAACTCATTCTATGAGGCCACCATCACCCTAATACCAAAAGATGCCACAAAAAAAGAAAACTACAGGCCAATATCACTGATGAACATAGATGCAAAAATCCTTAACAAAATTCTAGCAATCAGAATCCAACAATGCATTAAAAAGATCATACACCATGACCAAGTAGGCTTTATCCCAGGGATGCAAGGATTCTTCAATATCTGCAAATCAATCAATGTAATACACCACATTAACAAATTGAAAAATAAAAAGCATATGATTATCTCAATAGATGCAGAGAAAGCCTTTGAAAAAATTCAACATCCATTTATGATAAAAACTCTCCAAAAGGCAGGAATAGAAGGAACATATCTCAACATAATAAAAGCTATATATGACAAACCCACAGCAAACATTATCCTCAATGGTGAAAAATTGAAAGCATTTCCTCTAAAGTCAGGAACAAGACAAAGGTGCCCACTTTCACCATTACTATTCAACATAGTTTTGGAAGTATTGGCCACAGCAATCAGAGCAGAAAAAGAAATAAAAGGAATCCAAAGTGGAAAAGAAGAAGTAAAACTCTATTTGCAGATGACATGATCCTCTACATAGAAAACCCTAAAGACTCCACCAGAAAATTACTAGAACTAATCAATGATTATAGTAAAGTTGCAGGATATAAAATCAACACACAGAAATCCCTTGCATTTTTATACACTAATAATGAGAAAACAGAAAAATAAATTAAGGAAACAATTCCATTCATCATTGCAATGGAAAGAATAAAATACTTAGGAATATATCTACCTAAAGAAACTAAAGACCTATATATAGACAACTATAAAACACTGGTGAAAGAAATCAAAGAGGACACTAATAGATGGAGAAATATACCATGTTCATGGATCGGAAGAATCAATATAGTGAAAATGAGTATACTACCCAAAGCAATTTATAGATTCAATGCAATCCCTATCAAGCTACCAACAGTATTCTTCACAGAGCTAGAACAAATAATTTCACAATTTGTATGGAAATACAAAAAACCTCGAATAGCCAAAGCGATCTTGAGAAAGAAGAATGGAACTGGAGGAATCAACCTACCTGACTTCAGGCTCTACTACAAAGCCACAGTTATCAAGACAGTATGGTACTGGCACAAAGACAGAAATATTGATCAATGGAACAAAATAGAAAGCCCAGAGATAAATCCACGCACATATGGACACCTTATCTTTGACAAAGGAGACAAGAATATACAATGGATTAAAGGCAATCTCTTTAACAAATGGTGCTGGGAAAACTGGTCAACCACTTGTAAAAGAATGAAACTAGAACACTTTCTAACACCATACACAAAAATAAACTCAAAATGGATTAAAGATCTCAATGTAAGACCAGAAACTATAAAACTCCTAGAGGAGAACATAGGCAAAACACTCTCTGACATACATCACAGCAGGATCCTCTATGACCCACCTCTCAGAATATTGGAAATAAAAGCAAAAATACACAAATGGGACCTAATTAACCTTAAAAGCTTCTGCACAACAAAGGAAACTATTAGCAAGGTGAAAAGGCAGCCTTCAGAATGGAAGAAAATAATAGCAAATGAAGCAATTGACAGACAACTAATCTCAAAAATATACAAGCAACTCTTACAGCTCAACTCCAAAAAAATAAACGACCCAATCAAAAAATGGGCCAAGGAACTAAATAGACATTTCTCCAAAGAAGACATACGGATGGCTAACAAACACATGAAAAGATGCTCAACATCACTCATTATCAGAGAAATGCAAATCAAAACCACTATGAGGTACCATTTCACGCCAGTCAGAATGGCTGTGATCCAAAAGTCTACAAGCAATAAATGCTGGAGAGGGTGTGGAGAAAAGGGAACCCTCTTACACTGTTGGTGGGAATGCAAACTAGTACAGCTTCTATGGAGAACAGTGTGGAGATTCCTTAAAAACCTGGAAATAGAACTGCCTTATGACTCAGCAATCCCACTGCTGGGCATACACACTGAGGAAACCAGAAGGGAAAGAGACACGTGTACCCCAGTGTTCATCGCAGCAGTGTTTATAATAGCCAGGACATGGAAGCAACCTAGATGTCCATCAGCAGATGAATGGATAAGAAAGCGGTGGTACATATACACAATGGAGTATTACTCAGCCATTAAAAAGAATACGTTTGAATCAGTTCTAATGAGGTGGATGAAACTGGAGCCTATTATACAGAGTGAAGTAAGCCAGAAAGAAAAACACCAATACAGTATACTAACGCATATATATGGAATTTAGAAAGATGGTAACAATAACCCTGTGTACGAGACAGCAAAAGAGACACTGATGTATAGATCAGTCTTGTGGACTCTGTGGGAGAGGGAGAGGGTGGGGAGATTTGGGAGAATGGCATTGAAACATGTGTAATATCATGTATGAGACGAGTTGCCAGTCCAGGTTCGATGCACGATGCTGGATGCTTGGGGCTGGTGCACTGGGTCGGCCCAGAGCGATTGTATGGGGAGGAAGGAGGGAGGAGGGTTCAGTATGGGGAGCACGGGTATACCTGTGGCGGATTCATTCGCTGTTGGGCAAAACTAATACAATATTGTAAAGTTTAAAAATCAAATAAAATTAAAAACAAATAAAGAAACAAAAAAATGTCATTGACAACCTTTGTAATTCAAGGAAAGATACTGAAGCAATAGCATTCACAGGAATTTAGGAGAAGTTGATTAAGACCTTCATGGGATGATTCGGGGGAGGAGCTAAGATGGCGGAGGAATAGGACGGGGAGACCACTTTCTCCCCTACAAATTCATCAAAAGAACATTTAAGCGCTAAGTAAATTCCACAAAACAACTTCTGAATGCCTGCAGAGGACATCAGGCACCCAGAAAAGAAGCCCATTGTCTTCGAAAGAAGGTAGGAAAAACTATAAAAGACAAAAAAAGAGACAAAAGAGGCAGGGACGGAGCTCCGTCCCAGGAAGGGAGTCTTAAAAAGAGAGAAGTTTCCAAACACCAGGAAGCACTCTCACTGCCGAGTCTGTGCTGAGCCTTGGAAGCACAGAGGGCGACATAGCAGGGAGGAAAAATAAATAAACAATTAAAACCCACAGATTAAGAGCCCAGTGGTAACTCCCCCAGCAGAGAAGCAGCGCAGAGGCCTGCACCCACCACTAGCAAGTGGGGGCTGGGCAGGGAGGCACGGGCTGCATTGCTTAGAGTAAGGATCTGGCCTGAATGCCCTAAGAGCTATCTGAGTGAACTAACTTGGGCTAGCAAACCAGACTGTGGGAGAACTACCACGCAAAAAGCCAGCCCTAACCTAAGACACCGCCAGGCCCGTGCACAGAACAAAGGACTGAACAGAGATAGCTGGCTGCAGACCATCCGCCTCCGGTGACAGGCAGCCAGAGCCGGAAGGGGGCAATCGCAGCCCCAGAGAGACATTATCTACAAAACTGTAAGCAGGCTTCTTTGCTAACTAAGACTCTTGGGGTTCTGGACGGTCAACATCTGCCTGAGAAGGTGCGCTGGTTGTATACCCAGAAAACCGAGTGGCAGGGAGGCGATAAGTTGCAGCGACTGCGCTCACCAAACACCTCATCACCTGAGCTGCTGGCACCTGGGAAGGGCACAAAACGCAGGCCCAAATGAGTCTGTGCTTCTGAGGACTACCTGAGTGCCTGAACCTGAGTGTCTTAGACCTGAGAGGTGCATGCAGCCCAGGGCCGGCCTTGGATGGTTCCTGACAGAGCAACCTAGAGCCTGAGCAGTGTGGGCAGGGAGGGTACACGCACCGGGAGTGGGGGCAGGCCCAGTGTGGCTGAGGCACTGCGAGCACATGCCAGTGTTGTTTGTTTGCAGCGTCCCTCCCTCCCCACAGTGTGACTGAACAAGTGAATCTCAAAAAAAAAAAAGTGTCCACCACCGCCCCTTTTGTGTCAGGGCAGAAATCAGACATTGAAGAGACCAGCAAACAGAAGAAGCTAAAACAGAGGGAACTGCCTTGGAAGCAACAGGTACAATAGATTAAAACCCTGTGGTTAGTACCGACTACATAGGAAGGGGCCTATAGATCTTGAGAAATATAAGCTGGACCAAGGAACTAGCTGAAAATGAACTGACCCCACAATACCCACAACACCAGAGAAAGTCCTAGATATATTTTTACTATTTTTACGATCATTCTTTCTTTCTTTTCTTTTTTTTTTTAAAAAATTTTAAGTCCTCTATTACTCCTTTAATTTTCATTTTATAACCTACTGTTACTTTTAAAAAAAAAAAAAAAAAAAGACCCTATTTTTTAAAAGCAAACTTCATATATATATATTTTATAATTTTTGTGACTTTGTTTTTTTTTTTTTCTTTCTTTGTTTTTTTTTCTTCTTCTTTTCTTTAACATTATATTTTTGAAATTCCAAACTCTACTCTAGATTTTTAATTTTTGCTTTTTGGTATTTGTTGTCAATTTTATACCTTTAAGAACCCAATCTTCAGTACCCATTTTTACTTGGGAGCGAGATTACTGGCTTGACTGCTCTCTCCCCCTTTGGACTCTCCTTTTTCTCCACCAGGTCGCCTGTGTCTCCTCCCTAACCCCTCTCTTCTCTACCCAACTCTGTGAATTTCTGTGTGTTCCAGACAGTGGAGAATACTTAGGGAACTGATTACTGGCTGGATCTGTCTCTCTCCTTTTCATTCCCCCCTTTTATCCTCCTGGCCACCTGTCTCCTTCCTCCCTCTTCTCTTCTCAGTATAACTCCGTGAACATCTCTGAGCAGTCCATTTGTGGAGTGCACATAAGGAAGTGATGACTGGCTAGCCTGCTCTCTCCTCTGTTGATTCCACCTCATCTCATTCGGGTCACCTCTAACTCCCTCCTCCCTCTTCTCTTCTCCATGTAACTCTGTGAACCTCTCTGGGTGTCTCTCACTGTGGAGAAACTTTTCATCTTTAACCTAGATGTTTTATCAATGGTGCTGTATACAAGGAGAAGTTTTGAGACTACTGTAAAAATAAGACTGAAAACCGGAAGCAGGAGGCTTAAGTCCAAACCCTGACTCCAGGGAACTCCTGACTCCAGGAACATTAATTGACAGGAGCTCATCAAACGCCTCCATACCTACACTGAAACCAAGCACCACACAAGGGCCAACAAGTTCCAGAGCAAGACATACCACACAAATTCTCCAGCAACATAGGAACACAGCCCTGAGCTCCAATATACAGGCTGCCCAAAGTTAATACAAAACCATAGACATCCCATAACTCATTACTGGACACTTCATTGCACTCCAGAGAGAAGAAATCCAGCTCCACCCACCAGAACACCGACACAAGCTTCCCTAACCAAGAAACCTTGACAAGCCACATGTACAAACCCACACACAGTGAGGAAACTCCACAATAAAGAGAACTCCACAAACTGCCAGAATACAGAAAGGATACCCCAAACTCAGCAATATAAACAAGACGAAGAGACAGAGGAATATCCAGCAGGTAAAGGAACAGGATAAATGCCCACCAAACCAAACAAAAGAGGAAGAGATAGGGAATCTACCTGATAAAGAATTCTGAATAATGATAGTGAAATTGATCCAAAATCTTGAAATCAAAATGGAATCACAGATAAATAGCCTGGAGACAAGGATTGAGAAGATGCAAGAAAGGTTTAATAAGGAACTAGAATAAATAAAAAAGAGTCAATATATAATGAATAATGCAATAAATGAGATCAAAAACACTCTGGAGTCAACAAATAGTAGAATAACAGAGGCAGAAGATAGGATTAGTGAATTAGAAGGTAGAATGGTAGAAATAAATGAATCAGAGAGGAAAAAAGAAAAACAAATTAAAGAAATGAGGACAATCTCAGAGACCTCCAGGACAATATTAAACGCTACAACATTCGAATCATAGGAGTCCCAGAAAAAGAAGACAAAAAGAAAGATCACGAGAAAATACTTGAGGAGATAATAGTTGAAAACTTCCCTAAACTGGGGAAGGAAATAATCACACAAGTCCAAGAAACCCAGAGAGTCCCAAACAGGATAAACCCAAGGCAAAACACTCCAAGACACATATTAATCAAATTAACAAAGATCAAACACAAAGAACAAATATTAAAAGCAGCAAGGGAAAAACAACAAATAACACACAAGGGAATTCCCATAAGGATAACAGCTGATCTTTCAATAGAAACTCTTCAAGCCAGGAGGGAATGGCAAGACAAAAAGTGATGAAAGAAAATAACCTACAGCCCAGATTACTGTACCCAGCAAGGATCTCATTCAAATATGAAGGAGAAATCAAAAGCTTTACACACAAGCAAAAGCTGAGAGAATTCAGCACCACCAAACCATCTCTCCAGCATATACTAAAGGATATTCTCTAGACAGGAAACACAAAAAGGGTGTATAAACTTGAACCCAACACAATAAAGTAAATGGAAATGGGATCATACTTATCAATAATTACCTTAAACGTAAATGGGTTGAATGCCCCAACCAAAAGACAAAGACTGGCTGAATGGATACAAAAACAAGACCCCTATATATGTTGTTTACAAGAGACCCACCTCAAAACAGGGGACACATACAGACTGAAAGTGAAGGGCTGGAAAAAGATTTTCCATGCAAATAGAGAGTAAAAGAAAGCAGGAGTAGCAATACTCATATCAGATAAAATAGACTTTACAACAAAGGCTGTGAAAAGAGACAAAGAAGGTCACTAAATAATGATCAAAGGATCAATCCAAGAAGAAGATATAACAATTATAAATATATATGCACCCAACATAGAAGCACCGCAATATGTAAGACAAATGCTAACAAGTATGAAAGGGGAAATTAACAATAACACAATAATAGTGGGAGACTTTAATACCCCACTCACACCTATGGATAGATCAACTAAACAGAAAATTAACAAGGAAACACAAACTTTAAACGATACAATAGACCAGTTAGACCTAATTGATATCTATAGGACATTTCATCCCAAAACAATGAATTTCACCTTTTTCTCAAGCGCACATGGAACCTTCTCCAGGATAGATCACATCCTGGGCCATAAAGCTAGCCTTGGTAAATTCAAAAAAATTGAAATCATTCCAAGCATCTTTTCTGACCACAATGCAGTAAGATTAGATCTCAATTACAGGAGAAAAACTATTAAAAATGCCAACATATGGAGGCTGAACAACACACTGCTGAATAACCAACAAATCACAGAAAAAATAAAAAAGAAATCAAAATTTGCATAGAAATGAATGAAAATGAAAACACAACAACCCAAAACCTGTGGGACACTGTAAAAGCAGTCCTAAGGGGAAAGTTCATAGCAATACAGGCATACCTCAAGAAACAAGAAAAAAGTCAAATAAATAACCTAACTCTACACCTAAAGCAACTAGAAAAGGAAGAAATGAAGAACTCCAGGGTTAGTAGAAGGAAAGAAATCTTAAAAATTAGGGCAGAAATAAATGCAAAAGAAACAAAAGAGACCATAGCAAAAATCAACAAAGCCAAAAGCTGGTTCTTTGAAAGGATAAATAAAATTGACAAACCATTAGCCAGACTCCTCAAGAAACAAAGGGAAAAAAATTAAATCAATAAAATTAGAAATGAAAATGGAGAGATCACAACAGACAACACAGAAATACAAAGGATCATAAAAGATTACTATCAGCAATTATATGCCAATAAAATGGACACCGTGGAAGAAATGGACAAATTCTTAGAAAAGTACAACTTTCCAAAACTGGACCAGGAAGAAATAGAAAATCTTAAAAGACCCATCACAAGCACGGAAATTGAAACTGTAATCAAAAATCTTCCAGCAAACAAAAGCCCAGATCCAGACGACTTCACAGCTGAATTCTACCAAAAATTTAGAGAAGAGCTAACATCTATCCTGCTCAAAATCTTCCAGAAAATTGCAGAGGAAGGTAAACTTCCAAACTCATTCTATGAGGCCACCATCACCCTAATACCAAAAGATGCCACAAAAAAATAAAACTACAGGCCAATATCACTGATGAACATAGATGCAAAAATCCTTAACAAAATTCTAGCAATCAGAATCCAACAACGCATTAAAAAGATCATACACCATGCCTAAGTGGGCTTTATCCCAGGGATGCAAGGATTCTTCAATATGTGCAAATCAATCAATGTAATACACCACATTAACAAATTGAAAAATAAAAAGCATATGATTATCTCAATAGATGCAGAGAAAGCCTTTGAAAAAATTCAACATCCATTTATGATAAAAACTCTCCAGAAGGCAGGAATAGAAGGAACATACCTCAACATAATAAAAGCTATATATGACAAACCCACAGCAAACATTATCCTCAATGGTGAAAAATTGAAAGCATTTCCCCTAAAGTCAGGAACAAGACAAGGGTGCCCACTTTCACCATTACTATTCAACATAGCTTTGGAAGTTTTGGCCAAGCAATCAGAGCAGAAAAAGAAATAAAAGGAATCCAAAGTGGAAAAGAAGAAGTAAAACTCTCACTGTTTGCAGATGACATGATCCTCTGCATAGAAAACCCTAAAGACTCCACCAGAAAATTACTAGAACTAATCAATGATTATAGTAAAGTTGCAGGATATAAAATCAACACACAGAAATCCCTTGCATTCTTACACACTAATAATGAGAAAATAGAAAAATAAATTAAGGAAACAATTCCATTCATCATTGCAACGAAAAGAATAAAATACTTAGGAATATATCTACCTAAAGAAACTAAAGACCTATATATAGACAACTATAAAACACTGGTGAAAGAAATCAAAGAGGACACTAATAGATGGAGAAATATACCATGTTCATGGATGGGAAGAATCAATATAGTGAAAATGAGTATACTACCCAAAGCAATTTATAGATTCAATGCAATCCCTATCAAGCGACCAATGGTATTCTTCACAGAGCTACAACAAATAATTTCACAATTTGTATGGAAATACAAAAAACCTCGAGTAGCCAAAGCTATCTTGAGAAAGAAGAATGGAACTGGAGGAATCAACCTACCTGACTTCAGGCTCTATTACAAAGCCACAGTTATCAAGACAGTATGGTACTGGCACAAAGACAGAAATATTGATCAATGGAACAAAATAGAAAGCCCAGAGATAAATCCACGCACATATGGACACCTTATCTTTGACAAAGGAGGCAAGAATATACAATGGATTAAAGACAATCTCTTCAACAAGTGGCACTGGGAAAACTGGTCAACCACTTGTAAAAGAATGAAACTAGAACACTTTCTAACACCATACACAAAAATAAACTCAAAATGCATTAAAGATCTCAACGTAAGACCAGAAACTATAAAATTCTTAGAGGAGAACACAGGCAAAACACTCTCTGACATACATCACAGCAGGATCCTCTATGACCCACCTCTCAGAATATTGGAAATAAAAGCAAAAATACACAAATGGGACCTAATTAACCTTAAAAGCTTCTGCACAACAAAGGAAACTATTAGCAAGGTGAAAAGGCAGCCTTCAGAATGGGAGAAAATAATAGCAAATGAAGCAATTGACAAACAACTAATCTCAAAAATATACAAGCAACTCCTACAGCTCAACTCCAGAAAAATAAATGACCCAATCAAAAAATGGGCCAAAGAACTAAATAGACATTTCTCCAAAGAAGACATACGCATGGCTAACAAACACATGAAAAGATGCTCAACATCACTCATTATCAGAGAAATGCAAATCAAAACCACTATGAGGTACCATTTCACGCCAGTCAGAATGGCTGTGATCCAAAAGTCTACAAACAATAAATGCTGGAGAGGGTGTGGAGAAAAGGGAACCCTCTTGCACTGTTGGTGGGAATGCAGACTAGTACAGCTACTATGGAGAACAGTGTGGAGATTCCTTAAAAAACTGGAAATAGAACTGCCATATGATCCAGCAATCCCACTGCTGGGCATACACACTGAGGAAACCAGAAGGGAAAGAGACATGTGTACCTCAATGTTCATCGCAGCACTGTTTATAATAGCCAGGACATGGAAGCAACCTAGATGTCCATCAGCACATGAATGGATAAGAAAGCGGTGGTACATATACACAATGGAGTATTACTCAGCCATTAAAAAGAATACATTTGAATCAATTCTAATGAGGTGGATGAAACTGAAGCCTATTATACAGAGTGAAGTAAGCCTGAAAGACAAACACCAATACAGTACACTCACGTGTATATATGGAATTTAGAAAGATGGTAACAGTAACCCTGTATGCGAGACAGCAAAAGAGACACAGATATATAGAAGTCTTTTGGACTCTGTGGGAGAGGGAGAGGGTGGGATGATTTGGGAGAATGGCATTGAAACATGTATAATACCATATATGAAACGAGTCACCAGTCCAGGTTTGATGCACAATACTGGATGCTTGAGGCTGGTGCACTGGGATGACCCAGAGGGATGGTATGGGGAGGGAGGAGGGAGGAGGGTACAGGATGTGGAACATATGTATACATTTGGCGGATTCATGTTGATATACGGCAAAACGAATACAATATTTTAAAGTTAAAAAATAAAATAAAATAAAGACCTTCATGGATGGTGTGGAGGGGCTCAGGACTTCAGTTAGGGAAGCACCTGAAGATGTGGTGGAAATAGAAGAGAACTAGAACTAGAAGTGGAGTCTAAAGATGGGACTGAATTGCTGCATACTAATGATAAAACTTGAATAGATGAGTAATTGTTTCTTATGGATGAGCAAAGAAAATGATAAAGTTTTTCTTGAAATGAAATCTACTTCTGGTGAAGACACTGTGAATATTGTTGAAATGACAACAAAGGATTTAAAATATGACATAAACTTAGATGATAAAGCAGTGCCAAAGCTTGGGGAGATTGACTCAATTTTCAAAGTTGTGCTGTGGGTAAAATGTTATCAAAAATCATTTCATGCTACACAGAAATTGTTTGTGAAAGGAAGAATCAATCAGTACAGCACACTTCATTTCTTTCTTGTTGTAAGAAATTTCCACAGCCACCCCAACTCTCAGCAGCCACTATCCTGATCAGTCAGCAGCCATCAACACTGAAGCAAGACCCTTAACCAGCAAAAATATGACAACTTGCTGGAGGCTCAGATGCTGGTTATCATTTTTTAGCAATGATGTATTCTTAATTAAAGTATGGACATTGTATTTTCAAGACATATTTTGTTGTAGACTGCAGTATAGTATAAACATAATTTTATATACACTGGGAAACCAAAAATATTGTATAACTTGCTTTATGCTAATATTGACTTTATTGTGGTGGTCTGGAACCAGATCCACAGTATCTCAAAGGTAAGCCTGTATTAACTGTGTAGTCTTTGGCAATATGAGGAAATATCTACATCAAAATGAGTAGGAAAGATTGAGATACACTTTTTGCCAAAAAACCTCACCCCCATAACATGCATGCTTGCTTAGTTGCTAAGTCATGTCCGACTCTTTGCAGTCCCATTGACTGCAATCAATTAAACAGAGTGAGCAGAGGAGCCTGGTGGGCTACAGTCCATAGGGCCACAAAGAATTGGACACACTGACACACTGGAGCTACTTAGCATGCATGCACACATGTTTTATATTTTACTAAAACTGGAAAAAATAAATATGAGTTTCCAGGATAATCTCCAGAGGAAGTTATCTATGAATCTCAGAAACTTCAGTTCAGTTCAGTCACTCAGTTATGTCCAACTCTTTGCAACCCCATGGATTACAGCACACCAGGCTTCCCTGTCCTTCAACAGCTCCCAGACCTTGCTCAAACTCATGTCCATTGAGTCGGTGATGCCATCCAACCATCTCATCCTCTGTCGTCCCCTTCTCCTCCTGCCTTCAATCTTCAAAGACCCGACATTAGTCTTTTCCAATGAGTTAGTTCTTTGCATCAGGTGGCCAAAGTATTGGAGCTTCAGCTTCAGCATCAGTCCTTTCAATGACTATTCAGGACTGATTTCCTTCAGGATTGACTGGTTTGATCTCCTTGCAGTACAAGGGATTCTCAAGAGTCTTCTCCAACACCACAGTTTAAAAGCATTAATTCTTCGATGCTCAAACTTCTTTATAGTCTAACTCTCACATCCATACATGACTACTGGAAAAACCAAAGCTTTGACAAGACGGACCTTTGTCAGCAAAGTAAGGTCTCTTTTAATATGCTGCCTAGGTTTGTCATAGCTTTACTTCCAAGGAGCAAGTGTCTTTTAATTTCATGGCTGCAGCCACCATCTGCAATGATTTTGGAGCCCAAGAAAATAAGGTCTGTCACTATTTCCATTGTTTCCCCATCTGTTTGCCATGAAGTGATGGGACCTGATGCCATGATCTTCTTTTTTTGAAATTTTAATTTTAAGCCAGCTTTTTCACTCTCCTCTTCCACTTTCATCAAGAGACTCTTCAGTTCCTCTTCACTATCTGCCATAAGGGTGATGTCATCTGCATATCTGAGGTTATTGATATTTCTCCTGGCAATCTTGGTTTCAGCTTGTGCTTCATCTAGCCTGGCATTTAACATGATGTATTCAGCATATAAGTTAAATAAGCAGGGTGACAATATACAGTCTTGATGTAGTCCTTTCCCTATTTGTAATCAGTCCGTTGTACCATGTCCAGTTCTAACTGTTGCTTCTTGACCTGTATACGGATATCTCAGGAGGCAAGTAAGGTGGTCTGGTATTCCCATCTCTTGAAGAATTTTCCACAGTTTATTGTGATCCACACAGTCAAAGGCTTTGGTGTAGTCAATAAAGCAGAAGTAGATGTTTTTCAGAAATTCTTTTGCTTTTTCTTGATCCAACGGATGTTGGCAATTTGATATCTGGTTCCTCTGTCTTTTCTAAATCCAACTTAACAAAAACATATGTGATTAATAATCTCTTTGAAAATAAGTGGGAAATTGAATTTGTACATAAATATTTACCTGTTAAGTAACTAAAGCATTATTTCAGCAAGGAGAGGTTAGGAATAACAGTAACTGCTTTCTGTGTCCCTAATGTGGCAATTTGTGAGGTTTCCCTGGTGACTCAGTGGTAAAATAGTCTTCCTGCCAATGCAGGAAACACAGTTTGGATTCCTGACCAGGAGGATCCTACATGCCATGGAGTAACTAACCCTATGCACCACAACTATTGAGCCTGTGCTCTAGAGCCAAGGAGCTGCAACTATAAAACCAGGCACCAAATCTTCTGAAGCTCACAGAGCACATGCTGTGAAAGTGAAGTCGCTCAGTCGTGTCCGACTCTTTGCGACACCATGGGCTGTAGCCTACCAAGCTCCTCCCTTCATGGGATTCTCTAGGCAAGAGTACTGGAGTGGGTTGCCATTTCCTTCTCCAGGGAATCTTCCTGACCCAGGGATCAAATCCTGGTCTCCTACATTCCAGGCAGATGCTTTAACCTCTGAGCCACCAACAGGACAAACCACCACAATGAGAAGCCCACATACCACAACTAGAGAGTAGCTCCCACTTGTGGCAACTAGAGAAAAGCCCATGCAATGATGAAGATCCAGAAGAGTCAAAAAAAAAAAAAAAAAAAATTGTATGGATTTTCTTTTTAAAAAAGAAATTTGTGATATTGTTTGTACAAATATGAAAGAGATATTGTCTAATATACACAGTGTATAGAACCATATCACTCATTTGAAAAGATTCTCTCTTAAGAAATGTCTCTGAATTAAAAAAAAAAAAAGCAAGAAGGAAAGATGTTTTCTTATATTAACTATTTGCTGGCTGTCCATTGTGGAGCTCAGTTGGAAACATTCATGAATTCCTATCTATGTTAGATTAGGTATGAATCCTCTACCATCTTGGTTCTTCTGACTGGTCTACAAATTAACTTGACAGAATAATGAAACAGATTAGCAGGAGAAAATCAAATAAATTTTAATAACATGTACTACACGGGAGAGACCCAGGAAAACTGAGTAACTCACCAAAATTCCCTAAGCCCTCACCTTAAATATCATTTTTCAGCTAAACGTAAGAGGATGTTGGGGGTAGTAGTTTGGGACTTCTTAGAGGAAAGAAGCAATTGACCTGGAGATGGAAAAGCAAATTCCTAGTGAACAACTGTTTGCTGGGCCACTTACAGACCTTGAGGATACAGAGGGGATTCTGGTCTCTAGGCTCCAAATTTAACTCAGAGATATATTTAAAAATATATTTAATATATATATATATATAAAATATATATAATATATTTAAATATATTTAAAAAGATATATTAAAAAATATCACCCATATTTTTAAATATATCTCTGGAGATAAATTTCTTCCAAGAAGAGTCCTTTATCTAAATTCTTTAGGATCTCAGTTCAGTTCAGTTCACTTCAGTCAGTCAGTAGTGTCCGACTCTTTGCGACCCCATGAATAGCAGCATGCCAAGCCTCCCTGTCTATCACCAACTCCCGGAGTTCACTGAGACTCACGTCCATCGAGTCAGTGATGCCATCCAGCCATCTCTTCCTCTGTCATCCTCTTCTCCTCCTTCCCTTCCCAATCCCTCAGAGTATCAGAGTCTTTTCCAATGAGTAAACTCTTCGCATGAGGTGGCCAAAGTATTGGAGTTTCAGCTTTAGCATCATTCCTTCCAAAGAAATCCCAGGGCTGATCTCCTTCAGAATGGACTGGTTGGATCTCCTTGCAGTCCAAGGGACTCTCAAGAGTCTTCTCCAACACCACAGTTCAAAAGCATCAATTCTTCAGCGCTCAGCTTTCTTCACAGTTCAAATCTCACATCCATACATAACCACTGGAAAAACCATAGCCTTGACTAGACGGACCTTTGTTGGCAAAGTAATGTCTCTGCTTTTGAATATGCTATTTAGGTTGGTCATAGCTTTTCTTCCAAGGAGTAAGTGTTTTTTAATTTCATGGCTGCAGTCACCATCTGCAGTGATTTTGGAGCCCAAAAAATAAAGTCTGACACTGTTTCCACTGTTTCCCATCTATTTCCCATGAAGTGATGGGACCAGATGCCATGATCTCAGTTTTCTGAATGTTTAGCTTTAAGCCAACTTTTTCACTTTCCATTTTCACTTTCATTAAGAGGCTTTTTAGTTCCTCTTCACTTTCCGCCATAAGGGTGGTGTCATCTGCATATCTGAGGTTATTGATACTTCTCCCAGCAATCTTGATTCCAGCTTGTGCTTCTTCCAGCCCAGCATTTCTCATGATGTACTCTGCACATAAGTTAAATAAGCAGGGTGACAATATATAGCCTTGATGTACTCCTTTTCCTATTTGGAACCAGTTTGTTGTTCCATGTCCAGTTCTAACTGTTGCTTCCTGACCTGCATACAAATTTCTCAAGAGGCAGATCAGGTGGTCTGGTATTCCCATCTCTTTCAGAATTCTCCACAGTTTATTGTGATCCACATAGTCAAAGGCTTTGGCATAGTAAATAAAGCAGAAATAGATGTTTTTCTGTAACTGTCTTGCTTTTTCCATGATCCAGCAGATGTTGGCAATTTGATCTCTGGTTCCTCTGCCTTTTCTAAGACCAGCTTGAGCATCTGGAAGTTCATGGTTCATGTATTGCGGAAGCCTGGCTTGGAGAATTTTGACCATTACTTTACTAGTGTGTGAGATGAGTGCAATTGTATGGTAGTGTGAGCATTCTTTGGCATTGCCTTTCTTTGGGATCGGAATGAAAACTGACCTTTTCCAGTCCTGTGGCCAGTGCTGAGTTTTCCAAATTTGCTGGCATATTGAGTGCAGCACTTTCACAGCATCATCTTTCAGGATCTGAAATAGCTCAACTGGAATTCCATCACCTCCACTAGCTTTGTTCGTAGTGATGCTTTCTAAGGCCCACTTGACTTCACATTCCAGGATATCTGGCTCCACGTGAGTGATCACACCATCGTGATTTTCTTGGTTGTGAAGATCTTTTTTGTACAGTTCTTCTGTGTATTCTTGCCACCTCTTCTTAATATCTTCTGCTTCTGTTAGGTCCATACCATTTCTGTCCTTTATTGAGCCCATCTTTGCATGAAATGTTCCCTTGGTATCTCTAATTTTCTTGAAGACATCTCTAGTCTTTCCCATTCTGTTGTTTTCCTCTATTTCTTTGCATGGATCACTGAGGAAGGCTGTCTTGTCTCTTCTTGCTATTCTTTGGAACTCTGCATTCAGATGCTTATATCTTTCCTTTTCTCCTTTGCTTTTCACTTCTCCTCTTTTCACAGCTATTTGTAAGGCCTCCCCAGACAGCCATTTTGCTTTTTTGCATTTCTTTTCCATGGGATGGTCTTGATCCCTGTCTCCTGTACAATGTCATGAATCTCATTCCATAGTTCATCAGGCACTCTATCTATCAGATCTAGTCCCTTAAACCTATTTCTCACTTCCACTGTATAATCATAAGGGATTTGGTTTAGGTCATACCTGAATGGTCTAGTGGTTTTCCCTGCTGCTGCTGCTGCTGCTAAGTTGCTTCAGTCGTGTCTGACTCTGTGCAACCCCATAGACAGCAGCCCACCAGGCTCCTCCGTCCCTGGGATTCTCCAAGCAAGAACACTGGCATGGGTTGCCATTTCCTCCTCCAATCTGAATTTGACAATAAGGAGTTCATGATCTGAGCCACAGTCAGCTCCTGGTCTTCTATAGAGCTTCTCCATCTTTGGCTGCAAAGAATATAATCAACCTGATTTTGGTGCTGACCATCTGATGATGTCCATATGTAGAGTCTTCTCTTGTGTTGTTGGAAGAGGGTGTTTGCTATGACCAGTGCATTTTCTGGAAAAACTCTATTAGTCTTTGCCCTGCTTCATTCCATATTCCAAGGCCAAATTTGCCTGTTACTCCAGGTGTTTCTTGACTTCTCACTTTTGCATTCCAATCCCCTACAATGTAAAGGACATCTTTTTTGGGTGTTAGTTCTAAAAGGTCTTGTAGGTCTTCATTGAGCCGTTCAATTTCAGCTTCTTTAAAATTGCTGGTTGGGGCATAGACTTGGATTACTGTGATATTCAATGGTTTGCCTTGGAAATGAACAGAGATCATTCTGTCATTTTTGAGATTGCATCCAAGTACTGCATTTTGGACTCTTTTGTTGACCATGATGGCTACTCCATTTCTTCTAAGGGATTCCTGCCCACAGTAGTAGATATAATGGTCATCTGAGTTAAATTCACCCATTCCAGTCCATTTTAGTTTGCTGATTCCTAGAATGTTGACATTCACTCTCGCCATCTCTTCTTTGACCACTTCCAATTTGCCTTGATTCATGGATCTGACATTCCAGGTTCCTATGCAATATTGCTCTTTACAGCATCGGACCTTGCTTCTATCACCAGTCACATCCTCAACTGGGTATTGTTTTTGCTTTGGCTCCATCCCTTCATTCTTTCTGGAGTTATTTCTCCACTGATCTCCAGTAGCATATTGGGCACCTACTGACCTGGGGAGTTCCTTTTTCAGTATCCTATCATTTTGCCTTTTCATACTGTTCATGGGGTTCTCAAGGCAAGAATACTGGAGTGGTTTGCCATTCTTTAGGATCTAAGTGGAGGCAAAAAGAAAGCCTTCCTGAGTCTTCTTTTTCCTAAAAGTAATCCATCTATATGAATCCTTATGCCAAACAGACACATTTTAGAATTGTATATTTTGTTTCCCTACATATACAATTAATGTATAAGGTTTTAAAAGTATGTAGCCAATGTGTTAAAAAAAAAAAGATCTAAATAATTAAAATAATTATTTCAAAGCCATAAAATATACTCTGTACCCCAAGTACAGGATCCTAATTACCGTGGTGGCTCAGATGGTAAAGAATCTGCCTGCAGTGCAGGAGGCCTGGGTTTGATCCCTAGGTCAGGAAGATCCTCTGGAGAAGAGAATGGCCACCCACTCCTGTATTTTTGCCTGGAGAATTCCATGAACAGAGGATCCTGGCAGGCTACAGTTCATGGGGTCTCAGAGAGTTGGACATGGCTGAGCGACTAACACTTTCACTTTCACCCCAAGTAATAATGCCTTTAACTCTTTTTAAAGGAATTAAAATGAAAGTTGTTTTTTAGAAAACATTTCCAACTATGATTTTCTACAGGCAAGATAGGAATACTTAGTTAACTTTGGCACTGCATGAATTGAACTTTTTCTGCTTGGTTCAATGCTTCATAATAGAAGGTGATTAATTCCTGACACATTAATGTAAATTTATGTTTTTCATACACTGGTTATTACTGGGCATTTACTATAGTAACTTTTTATTTGGACTTAAAAACAGAACTGAGAAAATGTATTTAAATTTTGCTCTTTCTGTATATTGTATAGTGTCAGTGACTTATTGAATTACTACCATTCATTTATTCCCATTTATTGATAATCTGTGCCTGTTAGAATATAATTGGGAATATTTTAAAATGCAATTTAAAAAATGGCTAACAGTCTTTGTAAACTCACATCCAAGAGGCTTTCATGTTCCAACATGTTATTAAATAAATTATTGATAGTTTAAGGAAAAATCATTGTTTCTCAATGCCTCAGCTTTAGTTATCTTGAGCTTAAAATTTCAAAAACTCCATTGTCTAGTCTTACTAGATTATTTGGTCTATGTGTTTATTAATTTATTCAAATGACAGTGTATTGTGCATTTCCAACAATGAATTGGGAATAAATATGCACAAGAATATTTTTTTTAGTGACTGAATTAAAAACACAACAAAGATTTTTCCATTATAGGAATATATGTCTAGTGAAAAATACCATATTTTTATAGACCCTATTTCATTATTGGGCACATATAGAGGTGGATCAATTTGTCTTTTAATAAGCATTACCAAACCAACAGAAAATTGTAATATGTGTTAGCCAGTGGATTAATTGCTATAAGTATAAAAATAAAAATGACATCAATAAAAACACTGATGATAATAATAGTTGCTGTAATTATTAAATGCTAGCACTTGGCTAGATGATAAATTAATCATTTAATATATATTTTAAATCTTTATCTTTTAATATGCTATGGATTCACTTTGTTATTATATTGTGGAGAAGTTTTGCACCTATATTCATAAGAATTATGATCTGTTGCTTTTGTGTGTGTGTGTGCTATCCTTGTCTTGCTTTGGTACCAGTATCAGAGTAACAGTGGCTTCATTGAATGTCTTAAGATGTGTTTACTCCTCTCCTTTTTTTTGAAGTTTGAGAAAATTGCTGCTAAAATTCTTCAAATATTTGGTATGATTCACCAATGAGCACACTGGTCTTGGACTTTTCTTTGTCAGGAGATTTTTGAGTACTGATTCAATATTTGTACTTGTTACAGTGTTAGTCACTTAGTTGTGCCCAACTCATTGAGACCCCATGGACATAGACATGAGATTGTAGGCTTCTCTGTCTATGGAATTCTCCAGGCAAGAATACTAAAGTGGGTAGCCATTCTCTTCTCCAGCAGATCTTCTCAACTCAGGGGTCAAAACTGGGTCTCTGGCATTGTGGGTATATTCTTTACTATCTGACTCAGCACGGAAGCCTTGTTATAAGTCTGTTCAGATTTTCTATTTCTTCTTGATTCGGTTTTGGTAAGTATTGTGTTTTTTTAGGACTCTGTCATTCCATCTAGTTTCTCCAATGTGTTGATGTATAATTTTTTATAGAATTCTCTTAAGCTAGTTTTTACTTCTCTACATCATAATTGAGCTAGGAAAAGTAAATGTTTGGAAAGAAGAATTAAATCATCCAAGACAGATCATTCATCAATCCTATTACAGATGAATGAATCAGATCTTACAAGAAAATCTGGAAGCAATGCACATGCAAGTAATGGAATAAAGCTAAGATGTAGGGATAGATGCAAAGTTCACAAAAAATTGTTGGCTTTTCTGACCTGCAGTTCAGTTCAGTTCAGTCGTGTCTGACTCTTTGTGACCCCATGAATCGCAGCACGCCAGGCCTCCCTGTCCATCGCCAACTCCCGGAGTTCACTCAAACTCATGTCCATTGAGTTGGTGATGCCATCCCAGCCATCTCATCCTCTGTCATCCCCTTCTCCTCCTGCGCCTAATCCCTCCCAGCATGAGGGTCTTTCTTTTCCAATGAGTCAACTCTTCGCATGAGGTGGCCAAAGTACTGCAGTTTCTGACTTTACCTCTTGTAAATTTGCAGTGAAACATGTGGTGGTGAGCTTGAGTTTGCTGGGGGATGATCTTCCTGGCAGTTAGGAAGCAGACGTAGACATCAAATTTAGGAATAAAAAGACTAAAATTACACCACTATTAACCAATGGTAACCTTCAGAATTTAATGGATCTTGTTTCACTTTCACTTTCCAAATATTGTTCAACTTTATTTTTGGCCCATTCTAACTTGGACTGTGTGGATCACAATAAACTGTGGAAAATTCTGAAAGAGATGGGAATACCAGACCTATAAGCAGGTCAGGAAGCAACAGTTAGAACTGGACATGGAACAACAAACTGGTTCCAAATAGGAAAAGGAGTACATCAAGGCTATATATTGTCACCCTGCTTATTTAACTTATGTGCAGAGTACATCATGAGAAATGCTGGGCTGGAAGAAGCACAAGCTGGAATCAAGATAGCCGGGAGAAATATCAATAACCTCAGATATGCAGATGACACCACCCTTATGGCAGAAAGTGAAGAGGAACTAAAGAGCCTCTTGATGAAAGTGAAAGAGGAGAGTGAAAAAGTTGGCTTAAAGCTCAACATTCAGAAAACTAAGATCATTGCATCCAGTCCCATCACTTCATGAGAAATAGATGGGAAACAGTGGAAACAGTGTCAGACTTTATTTTTTGGGGCTCCAAAATCACTGCAGATGGTGACTGCAGCCATGAAATTAAAAGATGCTTACTCCTTGGAAGGAAAGTTATGACCAACCTAGATAGCATATTAAAAAGCAGAGACATTACTTTGCCAACAAAGGTCCGTCTAGTCAAGGCTATGGTTTTTCCAGTAGTCGTGTATGGATGTGAGGGTTGGACTGTGAAGAAAGCTGAGCGCTGAAGAATTGATGCTTTTGAACTGTGGTGTTGGAGAAGACTCTTGAGAGTCCCTTGAACTGCAAGGAGATGCAACCAGTCCATTCTGAAGGAGATCAGCCCTGGGTGTTCTTTGGAAGGAATGATGCTAAAGCTGAAACTCCAGTACTTTGGCCACCTCATGCAAAGAGTTGACTCATTGGAAAAGACTCTGATGCTGGGAGGGATTGGGGGCAGGAGGAGAAGGGGACGACAGAGGATGAGATGGCTGGATGGCATCATCAACTCGATGGATGTAAGTTTGAGTGAACTCTGGGAGTTGGTGATGGACCGGGAGGCCTGGCATGCTGCAATTCGTGGGGTCGCAAAGAGTCGGACATGACTGAGCGACTGAACTGAAGTGAACTGAACTTGGTCATACAAGAAAGGAGGTCTGGAAGATACACTGATAATACCAAAATCAACTCAATATGTTAACTCCAAACTAAAGTTTCAACAGGAGATAATATTGTTGTGCCCATTTTTCTGAGTATGAGCTTCCATACCAAAATGAAAAGCCTTCCTGTGATTATTTGGGCAGAGAGCAGACATTAATGAAAGCAAGACTGAAAGAGGGATTCCTTAAAAATATTCTTTAGTAGCTGCACCATCTTGGACATTGATTATCTTAATATAAGAAAGATAAAGCCATATATGGTTAAGGCAGTGTTTTTGGTTTCGCAATATATGCAGGGAATGATAATGCTAATGGATAGATGATTCAGTACTGAAAGTGAAGTACAAAAAAGGGGGTCAACTTCACCAGAGATTTAAGCCTTAGCTTCAAGATCATGGTGCCTCAAAAAGAGAATATGTGAGGTTACCTCCTAAAAGTACTTCTGGAAATTACTTCCTGAAAAGCATATGAGTATCATCAGAGTGACAGCTCTTAGAAAAATATTTAGATAAAACAAGGTATCACAACAGAAATAGAAATAAAAATCAGAAGTATAAATCAGGGTAGAAAAGATGGATTTGTTTTTTATCATAAATCATATTAAGACTCCTAAACCAAATGGTTGAGCCCATCTTTCAAGGTCTTTAATGGTGACTAATACTGAAGACTTTGCTATATAAGAATGAGTGATGTAAGAGATCAGTTGCCTACCGAGACATAATATTGAAAGAAGAATAGGAATGTGAAATGTACAAATCTAATTAATGAAGGAGCTTTTATACTTCATCAGTCTCAAAGATGAAAATTGGAGTGTTGATTTAAGGAAGTGGGAGTGTCAAAGATTACTGATGGATTGGAATCTGCAGTTCTAAACATGCCTTCAGAGGCAGTGGCCCTAAATTAAGGAATAGAGATCAAATAATCAGATTAGTTTCATTGTTTCAATGCAAAATTATAATGAGATCAGATCAGATCAGATCAGTCGCTCAGTCGTGTCCGACTCTTTGCGACCCCATGAATCACAGCACACCAGGCCTCCCTGTCCATCACCAACTCCCGGAGTTCACTCAGACTCACGTCCATCGAGTTAATGATGCCATCCAGCCATCTCATCCTCTGTCGTCCCCTTCTCCTCCTGCCCCCAATCCCTCCCAGCATCAGAGTCTTTTCCAATGAGTCAACTCTTCGCATGAGGTGGCCAAAGTACTGGAGTTTCAGCTTTAGCATCATTCCTTCCAAAGAAATCTCAGGGCTGATCTCCTTCAGAATGGACTGGTTGGATCTCCTTGCAGTCCAAGGGACTCTCAAGAATCTTCTCCAACACCACAGTTCAAAAGCATCAATTCTTCAGTGCTCAGCCTTCCTCACAGTCCAACTCTCACATCCATACATGACCACAGGAAAAACCATAGCCTTGACTAGATGGACCTTTGTTGGCAAAGTAATGTCTCTGCTTTTGAATATACTATCTAGGTTGGTCATAACTTTCCTTCCAAGGAGTAAGCGTCTTTTAATTTCATGGCTGCAGTCACCATCTGTAGTGATTTTGGAGCCCAGAAAAATAAAGTCTGACACTGTTTCCACTGTTTCCCCATCTATTTCCCATGAAGTGATGGGACCAGATGCCATGATCTTAGTTTTCTGAATGTTGAGCTTTAAGCCAACTTTTTCACTCTCCACTTTTACTTTCATCAAGAAGCTTATAATAATAGTCTTCAAATTAAAGGATTGCTGCTAACTGAAGAAGTCATGTTTCTCTTTATGAATCAGAGGGAGAGCTGAAGAATAGAAACATGATGAAAGGTGATGTTAGTATACTGGAATGATATTTAACTCAATTTTTAAGTAATAAAAAGGAGAACTATATTTAAATGAACAGAATAGAAATGTATATATTAAGTTTTCTGTGCCTGTTCAAATCATTATCAAGCAAATGATCAATTACTTTAGTTTTGATAACATCTTCTAGTTCTTAATTATTTATTACTCTAACAGCACCTCCTTGCAATTCAAATGTAACTGATAATAATAGAAAGGCAGGATACTATGGCAGTAAATACCTAGACCTGATTTGATCCTTAGCTCTACCACACATTGGCTATCTGATCTTGGGGGGAATTTATTAACTTTTTTTTGAGTCTCAGTTTCCTATATTATAAAATTGAACAGTGATATATAGGCAAGTTCTCATGTGGACTTCATGAACACATGTAACATAATAGGCTATTTTTAAAAAGATTAGTTATAGAAAGCTTATTTCCACACTTATTTTTGGAAAATGTCAGTGTTTTATAAAACTTCCTGGTAAAGGGATCTGAAGACTGTAGAGGTATCAAGTAGGAATACAGTTCTGCTATAACTAGCTTTACTTTGATCTGTTTTTAATCATGAGGTTTCATGTAAGATTTTGTATAAAATAGGGATTAGTGATAGAAGTATAATATACATTGAGATTTGATCTTCCCAGTTAACAGTATTCAGTCCCCATGTTTCCTTTTTAGTTCCTATAATTGTTTGAAGAAGTTTTTTTTTTTTTTCTTATTATAGAAAAATAAAATGGAGCTTTGAGTTTCCAGAGTTTAACTAACACCTGGATCTTCCAGCCATAAGACTGGGCTTTTGATCCTTTAAATATCACAATAGCCTTATAGTATAGAAAAAGAAGTACTGATATCTAACAAGAAACCTGACTGAAGGATGAGGGGCAAATTAAGTAAGTGAATTTACCATTTGAACACAGAACTTTCACTTCTGGACCCATACTCTCTTTTTCATCTTTCTGGGAGCCAAATTAATTAACATCATACGATGTTATAATGTATATGGTAAGTTTATTAAATAACTTCCTGTCCTATCCACTTTGCTTTTAATATTATGATCTGAGTATCAACATTTTAGATGATACAGGGTTTTATTGTGTTTTGATTTAAAAAGAAATGCATTTCCCATAAGTACTATTGAATTTCATTGTACCTGGCTTTTAAAATTTGAAGAGTAACTTATGAAGTAGTTTCAAATTTTTCTATTTGTTAAACTGAGTGCTGATCTTTTAATTAGTTATATTTTGATAGAAATAAATGCCTCAAACATAGTCTAAGCCCTCTAATCATTTCATATTATTGAGTCTTATAATAGTTGAATATTACTTAAAGAAAACTTTGTTGATTTTATAGTTAGAAGACAAAATTGTTTTCTATAATATATATGAAGTCCATGTTTATATGTGTGGATGCTTTGGTGTGTGCACAGAGAATAAGATTTATTATACTTTGTGTTAAGTTACTCACGATTAGAGTATTATTTTTGCTATTTTCAGACTCAACACCAAGTTATTCTTCCCACAGTCAAATGCAAATCCAAGAATAAGATTATCTAAAACCTTCACACCAACTAGAGTATACATGAAACTAATTGCTTAGAAAAAATGTGCATTTTCATGCTTTTCCAAACAGAGTATAAACATTTGTATTTTTTCTGCGTATAACTTTTTTATATATCTAATTTTACCCTCTTTGTTTTTCCTATCTTGAGTTGCTGTGCCTGATTTTCTAAATTCTCATGGTATTTCAAGCTTTGTCCCTTAACATGTCTAGAATAGCTGTCATACCTCTAAGAAATTTTCACTAGTTTTGAATGTGTGCTCTAAAAGAACACAAATTCTTAGACTCTAATGTATAAAATTTTAAATATGTATTTTGTCAGAAAAAGTGTTTGGTGCATAATGGGAGTAAAAACATTAAACTTGTTTATTTAGGTCTTACCATCCTATTTTTTATGGGGCACTTCAACTTAATGTTTCATGGAAAGATTTTGAGAAATTCTGATTTACTTTATGAAGTATTTTTCAGTTTTATGCACTTGGAAGGATGTGTTCAATTAACAAGGAAACTAGGATGAACATTATATATTTTGAAATTTTATGTATAGAAAAATGTATAGAAATTGCATGCATACACAAATTTTTATGTATAGAAAAAAGAATAAGCTTTTCTTCACCTGAAATAGTTATTTGGTCAGGATCCTTGGGAAGGATGATTCAGAAAAGTAGGACACTATCCATCTTTGTTCATGCATACTAATCTAAAGCAATTATAATGCATCTCAGCCTTAAATAAGGATTGAATCAAAAGCAATAAAACAAATTTAAGAAACATTTACTATAGTTCTCTGGACAGATCCCTCTCCCCTCTGGTTGTCTTCATTTCCTTGATATTCTTTTTACTTTACTTTGACCTTTACACTGATTTAGTATTCTTTTACCTACCTGACTTCTCACTTCTCACAATGGCCTTCACTTCAGCTAGCACAAAAAACTATATGCTTTTTGCATAGACACTATACCTGTCACTCAAAACACAGCAGAATTCCTTCCAGGACTTTGTACTTTTATAACTGCTTTCATCCATGGATCTCATAAAGCCCAGCAAACACAACCTCATTAATTCCTTAGAATATTCCTGTGAAGTTGGTGGGTGGTCAGTATTATCGCAGTGTTATAAAACATTTTATCCAGTTTACAGAAAGTATTACTTTCTGTGTTATGTAGCTTTTATGAGTGAGTAACATAGCCAAGGATATAGGAAATACAATGCAGACCTAGGAAAAGAACTTGTACTAACAAGAAAGGCCCAGCATTTCATGTCTTTAGATGTTGTTTCTCTTTTGTGTTGTAATAGACTGTTGCTCAATTTTGACATACCATTTTTAACTATCATTTTTTTAATTGCTGCAGTCCTTATGAGCATTATATTATTCCTTAGTTATGTTTTCTCTGTGCCCTAGTGAGTGAATAGTTTACATAAAATACATAAAATACAGAGCAGCTCACAAAGTATACCTTAAACCCCATTATAAACCTACCAAATAATGGCTTCGTTTATATAAACCACACATCAGTAATCACTGAGTTTACTAATTCTATTAATTTGGTGCACTTTAATTGCAAAATAGTGGTTCCTTCTAGATTTAGGAAGGGTAACATAATATAGGGGGCTTCTCTGGTGGCTCAGTGGTAAAGAACCCACCTATCAATGAAAGAAATGTGGGTGAGACCCCTGGGGCAGGAAGATCCTCTGGAGAAGGAAATGATAACTGACTCCAGTATTCTTGCCTGGGAAATGCCATGGACAGAGGAGCCTGGTGGGCTACAGTCCGTGGGATTGCAAGAGTCGGACATGACAGAGATTAAACAATAATACAATATAGGAGGTGGTATACAGAAGACTTTAGTAATTTTATAATATTTACTCCTTAAATTAGATATGAGCATAATGCATATTTTATGTTATTATTTTTGTTTTTAAAATATATCTAATATTATATAATAAGTAGGAAAGAGAGAAAAATGTGCTTGATGTTACCAAGCAATGAGATAGATAATGTAGAAAATGAATCAGATTTAATGATGAGGTGATTGAATAGTTGAAATAATTTGTACATATATTATGTTGAATCACCTGTTATGCAGAAGAAATATTGACTAGCATGTGGAGATTTGAAGCCCAGAGAGACAAGTGAGATGGAATTTTTGATTTGGAAGTCATTGACATATTGATTTTCAGTAAGGCTAAGGGAGTAGGTAAGAATCTCCTTGAGAATTCAGATTGTAGATAAGGGAGAAGATGAAAATACCTAAGATTTTATGATGAGATGAAGCAACTTCAATGAGAGAAGTAAGGAAGCAGAGTCAAGTAAAGAAAATTATATAACAGGTTTTTAGCTCAGAGTGCAACAATGTGCTCCAGGTTTTGAATCCCTGTCCCTCTTCTAGGAGTATAATCACTCTCTGTGGTTTTGAAATATCGTAGGGTACTGTTTGGAGAAGGCAATGGCAAACCCACTCCAGTACTCTTGCCTGGAAAATCCCATGGACGGAGGAGCCTGGTAGGCTGCAGTCAATTGGGTTACGAAGAGTCGGACATGACTGAGCGACTTCATTTTCACTTTTCACTCTCCTGCATTGGAGAAGGAAATGGCAACCCACTCCAGTGTTCTTGCCTGGAAAATCCCATGGACAGAGGAGCCTGGTGGGCTGCCATCTATGGGGTCGCACAGAGTCCGACAGGACTGAAGCGACTTAGCAGCAGCAGCAGCAAGGGTACTGCTGGCAACATTCTTACGCCATTTTTAAAGAAGTCTGGTTGTGAAGGAAAGAGATACAGACTAGAGATAGGGTTATGGCTGGAGAGTATGTGCATGTTTTTCTTTCTCTTTAGTTTTTGAAATAGATTGGAGAAATCTAAACATGTATAAATAGCCATTCAAGAAAATAGGTAAGAAGAAATTGATGACGTAATGCAGTAGCTACTTTAATTAAGCAGCAACAGATAACAGAACCAAATAGACATCTGTTAAAAATAGAAAGGCCAAATCACTTAAAAGATGCTGGTTTCTATCATTAATAATATAATAATTATTGCTAATAATTTGTGCTAACATATATCAGGTAGTAAAGAATCTGCCTGCCAATGTAGGAGACACAGGTTCTATTCCTAGGTCTAGAAGATACTGTGGAGTAGGAAATGGTAACCCACTCCAGTATTCTTGCCTGCAAAATCCTATGGACAGAAGAACCTGGAAGCCAGGCTACAGTCCATGGGGTGGCAAAGAGTTGGACATGAGCAGACATAAGCTGGACGTAGCTGAGTGACTGAACACGCAAATTACCAGACACTATTCTAACCACATTGCATATGTTGTCATTTACATCTCATAATTCTACAAGTACTCTATTATTATCTTCCCAATCAATGCATAAGAAAGTGAGATACAAAAAGGACAAGGAACTTAGATGAGATTTGAACAGAGGATGTCTGCTTTCACATTTCCACTCTTAATGACTATGCTGTGCTGTCACTCTAGGGCTGGGTCTTTGAGAGAGAAGAAAGAGATCAACAAGATAGGCAAGGAATCTCAAGTTCACTATGAGTTGAAACTTGGAATCCAAAGTGAAAACGAGATTGGGCTCATTGTGAAGTGGTGAGGTTGATAAGGGGTAAAAATGTGTTGATAAATCTAGGAAAGTCACACATGGGAATATTTTCTAAAAATGCTAACATACAGGGTGAAATGTTCTTCCAATGAAAGTATAGGAAAATGTATTCACTGAGATAAACAAATACATACAACAATTCTAATAATCTCACAAATAATTCAATAAAGCAATCACCTAGATTTTTCGATTATAGTACTTCCTAGCATAAGACTGAGCGACTTCACTTTCACTTTTCACTTTCATGCACAGGAGAAGGACATGGCACCCCACTCCAGTGTTCTTGCCTGGAGAATCCCAGGGACAGGGGAGCCTGGTGGGCTGCTGTCTATGGGGTGGCATAGAGTTGGACACAACTGAAGTTACTTAGCAGCAGCAGCAGCATACTTCTGAAATGCACCATGTTTAAATAATTTTCATAAAAGATATCCTCAAGTTAGATAGTAATTACAAAGAATTGAGGTGTCTCTTCACTTGTCTATAACATTCACTGTTAAGTTTTAATAGACATATGAGTTTATAGAGGACATTTTCAAATTAGGATAAAAGATGAAAAATAGGTGCTTTTGTTGATTATGATATTAATTGTCTTTTCTGACCTGAATATAGAGAACAAATGAAAGCTGTAAGTACAGACTGAGGGTGATAAATGACCCAGCAGATGACTGGAGAAATAAACATATGTGTCTGTGACAGAAATTTGCAGTTCAAACTGAAGTGGTAAAACCCAACTGATCTTTGATTTCAGGAACCAAAAAGCATTCTACATTGTGTATCTTTGTGAAGAAAAAAGCATAGAACATTGAAAGGAAACTATAATCTGGTCATTCCATGTACATTATCTGCATAAGGAAGCAATGCTAAGATTAAGGTAGTTTTCTGTTCTTTATTTTCTAAATACAACTTTATAAAAAGACAAATCAGTTTATAATAACAGTGAAGAATAAAATATTCTAAAAGTTATCAAAATATAATGCTTTAAAATTTTTTAAAAAGCATATGTACAATATTGTAAAGTTTAAAAATAAAATAAAATTTAAAAAAAAAACTTATAATCACAATAGTTAATATAACATATTTATGTCTCACCATAAAAACGTATTTATTTTAAAAAAACTATAGTTAATAATACTAAATAACACTATAAACCACAGTTAATAGCATACATTTAAATGTCACTATAAAATAAAATTTATTTTAAAAACTTAAAAAAAAAAAGCATATGTACAGTAGAGCTTACTTTTCATTAATAATCTTTACAAATTCTTCATCTTAGTTGAAATCCCATACTGTACTTTCTACTAAAGTATTATATCTCTGTCATTTTCAAGATTTTCGTTTCTAGATTTGTGTTCCCTTAAAATAATATGCACTATAAATTAGTTTAAAATATATTTAAAATAAAAATCTAATAAATTTGTACATGAATTACATATCAAATTTTGAAGAATGTAAAAAATAAATTTATATCTCATAATCACTGTACACAGAGACAAGCATTGTTAATACTTTTACATATAGATTTTAAATATTTTTCTATAAAATTGTGTCATTTTAAAGGAATAATTATACTGTTTGTACTTTAAAGACATTTTGTGTGTGTGTGTGTGTGTTAGTTGCTCAGTCATATCCAACTCTTTGCGATCCCATGGACTGTAGCCCACCTGGCTCCTCTGTCCATGGTATATCCCAGATAGCTGTTAAGTCGCTTCAGTCGTGTCCGACTCTGTGCGACCCCATAGACAGCAGCCCACCAGGCTCCCCCGTCCCTGGGATTCTCCAGGCAAGAACACTGGAGTGGGTTGCCATTGCTTTCTCCAATGCATGAAAGGAAAAGTGAAAGTGAAGTCGCTCAGTCGTGTCCAACACTTAGTGACCCCAAGGACTTCAGCCTGCCAGGCTCCTCTGTCCATGGGGTTTTCCAGGTTAGAGTACTGGAGTGGGGTGCCATTGCCTTCTCCTAAGAATACTGGCTGCTGCTGCTGCTGCTAAGTCACTTCAGTCGTGTCCGACTCTGTGCAACCCCATAGACGGCAGCCCACCAGGCTCCCCCGTCCCTGGGATCCTCCAGGCAAGAACACTGGAGTGGGTTGCCATTTCCTTCTCCAATGCATGAACGTGAAAAGTGAAAGTGAAGTCGCTCAGTCATGTCTGACTCTTCGCGACCCCATGGACTGCAGCCTACCAGGCTCCTCCGTCCATGGGATTTTCCAGGCAAGAGTACTGGAGTGGGCTGCCATGCCTTCTCTGAAGAATACTGGAGTAGGTAGCAATTCCCTTCTCCAGGACATCTTCCTGACTCAGAGATCAAACCCTAGTCTCCTGCATTGCAGACAGATTCTTTACCATCTGAGCCACCAGGGAAACCCAAAGACGGTTTATTTGAAATCATTTCAAGTTTACACAAAGTGTTAAGAATAAAAATGCTGCAGAGAACACTCATATGCTCTTTATCCGACTTAACTATTGTTAACATTTTATGCCATTTTTAGTAAACATTGTACAGCTTAATGGATGAAATATTTAATTGCATCTTTATACTATGTCAAAACCTTAATGTGAATGCTTTCCATGTATCATATTATAAAATCCTAAAATAATTCCATTAATGCATATCTAGGCATAACGCTTAATTCTATTTCATGCGTATTTTACATATGAATAAACTGAGGGTGAAAGAATAGTAAAGTAACATGTCTAAGAACAGCCAGTGCATAAGAGGACAAACTGGGATTTAAGGACAGGTGTAATAGCTACTTCTTGCTGTGTAACAAATTACTATAAAACTGGATTGGAAAGTACATTTCTTATCTTTCAGTTTCTGTGGCTAAGTAATCTGGTAGTGGCTTTGATGGGTGGTTCTGCCTCAAGATATCCTTGAGACCACAATCAGGGTGTCAACCAGTATTGCAGTGATTGCAGGGTTCATCTGGTGAGGCTCTGCTTTCAAGCTGACACATGTGGTATCTCTCAGGCTCTAGAAAATCTGTTTCCAAGCTCCCTGTAACACATATAACCTTATGCCATAAGACAGTTATTTTTCCAAAAAGTATTGAGTTTAGACTAAGAAGATACAGTTATATAACAAATGAAAACTCATTTAACTTCTAAAACTTGGTTTTTTTTTCACCTATATACTTAATTCTTAAAGGGCAGAAATGTCCCTTGTTCACCTATGGATCCCCAGACCTCATATGCCTGATGTTTTGTAGGCACTCAGTACACCGTCTATATCAGAATGCTCATAAAAGGTAAGTAAGGCACAGAATGAGAAGTCACTTGACAAGTTATAAGAGGCTGTGAAAATTTAAAGCCTTAGAGAAAATTTAGGAACCAGTTTTTGTTAATTACCAGAAGAATTCATATTATTGTTTCAACATTTAAACGACTTTTTTTAAATCCTATTTTGATGTGTTTTAGGTTTTGATTTCAGACAGCTTCATTATTTATTTACTAATATTTGTTTCTTTTGTTAGTTGATTTTTTATTTTTTTGATAATGCCATCCAATTCTCAAAATCAGTTCTGCATTAGATACAACCATCACACTGTTTTCAATTTTATGTATATTCATAATTTGATCACATTATAATCAGATCACGTCTATTTCTCCCTTTCAATACTCTATGTAGTTTTGATTAGTATTTCAACAGTCAAAAATGCTTTTCTACCTGCAAGTTCACTTTTTAAAATATTATCATATTTTGAATTAGAAGCTCAAAAAACCACACCCTTTGGGCTCTAGTTGTTAATCCATACAGAAGTATTTGTATTAATTTATTTCATTTTAGTTGCTCTAAAATACATTAATTGTAATTGCCATCTGTCAAGTTTATGTCCAAATATATTCTCTTTGAAAGTATTCTCTTTGAAAGTTTTCTTTTTGAAAGAGCTATGTTATTATATAAGTCAGCATTCCAAATGAATGAAATGCTCATGAGATACTCATTGTGGTGGTGGTTCTGTCACTCAGTTGTGTCCAGTTCTTTGTGACCCTATGGACTGCAGCCCGCCAGGCTCCTCTGTTCATGGGATTTTGCAGGTAAGAATACTGGAGTGGGATGCCAATTCCTTCTCCAGGGAACTTCCTAACCCAGTGATTGAAGGTGTGTATCCTGCTTGGCAGTCAAATTTTTTACCATATATATATATATATATATGTATTTACATATATATATATATGATTTTTCTCATATATATTATATATATGTAAATGAGTAGCAGTTTTGTTTGTTTTTGTCACATGCAATGCAGATAAAACATTGAGCACTAGCTATAGATTCCCCTTGGACAACTGCTGATGAAAACTGTTTGACAAGAAACTTTTCCTCTTATTACCAAAAGCTTCATTTTTGAAACATATAATGTTTCCTACATGAGTTTACAGCTTGTTAAAGTATTTGTTTGCAATTATGGAGACACAAATGATGTGTTCTCTGATTTGACTTGATAAGAACTAATGATCTTATCATAAAAAGTAGGCATTCTGGCATTTTAGTTTTTATTTTATGTTTTCATTAAACATTTTATTAAAGATAAATTGGTATGTATAAACTGTAAACTTGGCAGGCAGGACATCTAGCATCTGGTTAGGCAGTAAAAGCAAATCATTATTTTATTTCAATTCATATTTCAGCTATAAAAGGAAAAAGAAGTCATAAGTCGATAATAAATTAAACATAAAAGCAGAGACCCAAAGTCTGGTAATGACAAGAGATGGTACTTTTCAGTGTTAGTTTTGGAATGAATAAATAAAAATTACAGTCAGCCAGGCATGTTAGTTTGAACTTGAGACAAATTAAATGTTTTTTTTTCCCCAAGTAAACAAATCATTATAACCCTTGGTTTGCAAAGTTATGGTAGGTATTTTATATTTTATAATATCATAGTTACTGACTAAAGTCCAATAAAATTTTATTTGGAGAAGACTTTGAGGCCACTTGCATTTTTCAATAAACCTTAATAAAAAGAAATTTCTCTTATTTATGTTTACACACATAAAGAATTTAAGAGTGATGCTCAGCCATCTGGTGAAGTAAAAAACAGTCTCCTAACCAAGGTGAAGTAGGGTGAATGCCTCCATGAACAAGGTTAGAATCTATTATCTTAAAGGTTCAGTTCAGTTCAGTCGCTCAGTAGTGTCTGACTCTTTGCGACCCCATGAATTGCAGCATGCCAGGCCTCCCTGTCCATCACCAACTCCCAGAGTTCACTTAAACTCATGTTCATCGAGTTGGTGATGCCATCCAGCCATCTCATCCTCTGTGTCCCCTTCTCCTCCTGCCCCTAATCCCTCCCAGCATCAGAGTCTTTTCCAATGAGTCAACTCTTCGCGTGAGGTAGCCAAAGTACTGGAGTTTCAGCTTTAGCATTTAGTATTCACTTAAAACAATCTGTTGCTCAATTAGATGCCTGCACTACTCAGTCAGTTTCCTACTTCTGGAAAGAGAAGTAGATTTATATTCGAATGGCTCAGTGTAAATCTCTCTGATGTTGTGCCTCAGTCAAGTCACTGACTAGTGATAGTTTTCTTATTAATAAAATATAATTTTGTGAAAGTTTAATAAATTATGAGAAGACATTTTAAAAAACATAAATCTATATACATTTGTAAATGTCATTTAAGGCATATACTGATTAGCTATTCTGTCATTAATAACTACCGGAGAAGGCAGTGGCACCCCACTCCAGTATTCTTGCCTGGAAAATCCCATGGTCGGAGGACCCTGGTGGGCCGCAGTCCATGGGGTCGCTAAGAGTTGGACAAGACTCAGCGACTTCACTTTCACTTTTCAGTTTCATGCATTGGAGAAGGAAATGGCAACCCACTCCAGTGTTCTTGCCTGGAGAATCCCAGGGACGGGGGACCCTGGTGGGCTGCCGTCTATGGGGTCGCACAGAGTCGGATACGACTGAAGCGACTTAGCAGCATTAATAACAACATGTTAGAAATAAAATTGTAGGCTTTGTACTGATTAGAAATTTCTATGAAGAATACATTTCTAATTTCTGAGTCTGGAAGATAATGACAGTAACCAGAATCATCTGTACCCTGACATCTTCAGAGAGAAAGAGAGGGAGAGAGATTAACTGAGGAGACAAACACAAACGACTTTTTTTTTTTTTTTAAACTTTACATAATTGTATTAGTTTTGCCAAATATCAAAATGAATCGGCCACAGGTATACATGTGTTCCCCATCCTGAACCCTCCTCCCTCCTCCCTCCCCATACCATCCCTCTGGGTCGTCCCAGTGCACTAGCCCCAAGCATCCAGTATTGTTCATTGAACCTGGACTGGCATCTCGTTTCATACATGATATTTTACATGTTTCAATGCCATTCTCCCAAATCTTCCCACCCTCTCCCTCTCCCACAGAGTCCATAAGACTGTTCCATACATCAGTGTCTCTTTTGCCGTCTCATACACAGGGTTATTGTTACCATCTTTCTAAATTCCATATATATGCGTTAGTATACTGTATTGGTGTTTTTCCTTCTGGCTTACTTCACTCTGTATAATAGGCTCCAGTTTCATCCACCTCATTAGACTTTTAAAAGTAGCTGGAGGCAGAGTTTACCACAAACACCAAAATCCACCAGAGCTCTTACCCAGATGCCAGCATGTGAGAGGAAAGGGGGCTTAAGAGAATATGCAAAAAGAAGAGAGGAATGAGGAGGACACAGATCAAACAGGCAGCTAGAAAGAGCAAACCCAACATTTATTATTTAACAGAATTGTTCAATTCTTAATTATTAAATCTAGGAATTGTTACTTCACAACTAAATACAAGGTAGGGGCTTGAAGTTGTGGGAGATAAAGGTGAGGCCTCAGAGAATTATTGTCACTGGAGAAAACAGACATAGAGGGAAGTGGTAGTGCCCCACATTTAAGTGGCAGTAAGAGGGAAGAAGAAAGTAAAAGGGAAAATTTTTAAAATTCTTACAGGTATAAAAGAAACAAGATACCCTTTACCACTAACTAACAAAATTATTATTCTTCACTATACTGAGAGAAGATGGTGTACTTGAATTAGAATCAATGTCAACAAACTTTTAGAAACAGAAAAAAAGCCAATTCAAATTATACAAATATACTGTAAAAGAATTTAAAATCAAAACCTTTCAGCTGATGAAGATTTCCCACAAAAAAAGTCGAAAGAAAATTGAGTGTCACACAACATTCAAAATCATGAAAAATCTTGAAATGAGCATATAGAGGTATTATGAAAAGAGGATCAGGAATTCAAAATCATGATGGAAGAAACAAAAAAATCAAAAGGAATTGCAATTAGATTCAATCAACAGAAAACTAATAACTGGAGGAAACTAATAACTGACAGCTCTCCTAACTTTTTGTCCCATTTACCAACTTAGGACCAACTAGAGAAAGCCAAATATGTATGACTATTCAGTTATATCGGAGAAGGCAATGGCACCCCACTCCAGTACTCTTGCCTGGAATATCCCATGGATAGAGGAGCCTGGTAGGCTGCAGTCCATGGGGTCACTAAGAGTCAGACACGACTGAGCGACTACCCTTCACTTTTCACTTTCACGCATTGGACAAGGAAATGGCAACCCACTCCAGTATTCCTGCCTGGAGAATCCCAGGGACGGGGGAGCCTGGTGGGCTGCCATTTATGGGGTCACACAGAATCGGACACGACTGAAGTGACCTAGCAGCAGCAGCAGCAATCAGTTATATAGGATGTCTTGTTTCTAGTTAACCCTCTACAGCTGCCCTCTGCCAACAGCCATCAGAGTATACCTGAAGCCTTCTCTTTTTTCCACCATAAACTTTCCCATTCCTCTGCCTAATTTTGAGTCTTTGACAAAACATGACAATGGCTAACTCCCTTTATAGTGATATCTGAATAAATGGCCTTTTCCTGTTTAAAAAACAAATTTAAAAAATGGAGAAAAGAGAATAGTAATCAAGATATTGTGGTACTGGTGAAACAACAGACAAATAGTAGAACACAATAGCAAGGTCAGAAAGAGACTCTCATAAATATAGTAAGTTGAACTTTGACAAAGGAGTAAAAGTAAGACAATGGAGCAAACACTGTCTTTTCAACAAATGATGCTGGAATAATTGGACATTCACATGTAAAAATATGAATCTTGATACAGATCTTGCATCATTCACAAAAATTAATGAAAATATACCGTAGACCTAAATGTAAAGTGCAAAACCATAAAATTTCTAGAAAACATAGGAGAAACTCTAGATGACCTTGGGTGTAGTGATGACTTTTTAGATACAACACCAAAGATATGATACATGAAAGAGGTGATAATTTGAAATTCATTAAAATTAAAAATTTTGCTCTGTGAAAGACAATATCAGGAGACAGAGACAACAAGCCACTGATCAGGACATAATATTTGGAAAAGACACTTTTGATAAAAGACTGATGCTCAAAATATACAAAAAAACTCTTAACACTCAACAAAAATAAATTTATATTAAAAAAAACAATATGAAATGGGCCAAAGATAATAACAGAAACCTCACCAAAGAGGAAACACAAATGGCAAATACACGTATGAAGATATTTCACATTATATGTTATTAGAGAAATGCAAATTAAAACAATGAGATGGCCCTACACATCTATTTGAATGGTCAAAATCTGGAACTCTGACAAAAGCTGGCAAGTATGAGGGGAAGAGGAATTCTCATTCATTGCTGATGGAATGGCAAAATGTTACAACCACTCTGAAAGATAGTTCGGTGGCTTCTTACAAAATTCAACATACACTTACCAAATGATTCAACAAACTAAGCTACATGGTATTTACCTAGAGGAGTTGAAAAATGGCCACACAGAAACATACACTTAGATGTTTATAGCAGCTTTATTTACAATTTCTAAAACTCAGAAGCAACCAAGATTACCTCCAGTAGGTGAATAAGGAAGAAGATTCTGGTACAGCTAGACATTTCCACATCTTTGCCATTGTGAATAATGCTGACATAAATAAAGTACTTACTTATATGTAGAGTACACCATGAGAAATGCTGGACTGGATGAAGCACAAGCTGGAATCAAAATTGCCGGGAGAAATAGCAATAACCTCAGCTATGCAGATGACAACACCCTTATGGCAGAAAGTGAAGAAGAACTAAAGAGCATCTTGATGAAAGTGAAAGAGGAGAGTGAAAAAGTTGGCTTAAAGCTCAACATTCAGAAAACTAAGATCGTGGCATCCAGTCCCATCACTTCATGGCAATTAGACAGGGAAACAGTGGCAGATTTTATTTTGGGGGGCTCCAAAATCACTGCAGATGGTGACTGCAGCCATGAAATTAAAAGATGCTTACTCCTAGGAAGGAAAATTATGACCAACCTAAACAGCATATTAAAAAGCAGAGATATTACTTTGCCAAAAAAGGTCAGGCTAGTCAAGGCTATTGGAGAAGGCAATGGCACCCCACTCCAGTACTCTTGCCTGGAAAATCCCAAGGATGGAGGAGCCCAGTAGGCTGAAGTCCATGGGGTCACTCAGAGTCGGACAGGACTGAGCGACTTCACTTTCACTTTTCACCTTCATGCGCTGGAGAAGGAAATGGCAACCCACTCCAGTATTCTTGCCTGGAGAATCCTAGGGACAGGGGAGCCTGGTAAGCTGCTGTCTATGGGGTCGCACAGAGTCGGACATGACTGAAGTGACTTTAGCAGTAGCAGTAGCAGTCAAGGCTATGGTTTTTCCAGTAGTCACGTATGGATGTGAGAGTTGGACTATAAAGAGAGCTGAGCGCGGAAGAATTGATGCTTTTGAACTGTGGTGTTGGAGAAGACTCTTGAAAGTCCCTTGGACTGCAAGGAGATTCAACCAGTCCATCCTACAGGAAATCAGTCCTGAACATTCATTGGAAGGACTGATGCTGAAACTGAAACTCCAATACTTTGGCCATCTGATGCAAACAGCTGACTCACTGGAAAAGACCCTGATGCTGGGAAAGATTGAAGGCAGAAGGAGAAGGGGATGACAGAGGATGAGATGGTTGGATGGCATTGCCGACTCAATGGACATGAGTTTGAGTAAACTCCGGGAGTTGGTGATGGACAGGGAGGCCTGGTGTGCTGCAGTCCATGGGGGTCGCAAAGTGTTGAACATGACTGAGTGACTAAACTGAAACAAAGTACTGCAGATGTTATATCTCTTAAGTTCTCAACTTTATTTTCTTGGATATATACCTGTAAGTGGGGTTGCTTGATTATGACATAGTTCTGTTTTCAATTTTTTGAGAAATCTGCCTACTTTTTCCATTCAGCAATTTTTTCCAATTTATTTTTTTTTCATCTTTCCTCTCTTTCTCTGCTTATTTCTGGACTTCAGATACATGTATGAAGTGAAGTGAAGTGAAGTCGCTCAGTTGTGTCTGACTCTTTACGAACCCATGGAATGTAGCCTACCAGGCTCCTCAGTCCACGGAATTTTCCAGGCAAGAGTATTGGTGTGGGTTGCTATTTCCTTCTCCAGGAGATCTTCCCAACCCAGGGATCAAACCCTGGTCTCCCACACTGCAAGCAGATGCTTTACCGTCTGAGCCATATTACCTCACTATTAGTGAAGTGAAAGTTGCTCAGTCGTGTTTAACTCTTTGGGACCTCATGGACTATACAGTCCATGGAATTCTCCAGGCAAGAATACTGGAGTGGGTAGCCTTTGCCTTCTCCAGGGGATCTTCCCAACCCAAGGATCGAAACCAACTCTCCCGAATTGCAGGCAGGTTCATTACCAGCTGAGTCACAAGGGAAGCCCTATTACCTCACTACACACTGTTCTCACTGTTTATAAGTCACTGAGATCTTTTGTTTTCAGTGCTTTTCTGTGTTTTACTTCAGATAGGTTCTACCAATGTACTCACTGGTCTTTTATCCTACAATGCTTAAACTCTTATAATCCCATCTGGTTAATTTAATTTTTATATATTTTTTAATCTATAATCTATTAGTTCTTTTAGGTCCCATTTATATTTCCATTTCTTTTCATATTATGTTTGTGCTTTTATTTAAGTAGAAGCATAATACTGTAAGACATTTTAAAATATCTCCAACTATTATTCTATTATTTTTGTGTTTCTTTCTATTGACTATTTTTCCTCCTAGGTATTCATTACTTTCTCTTGCTTCTTCAATTTGAATGTTTTGAAGTCTATGTTTTTAATGTGTCTGTTACTTTTTTATGTGTTTGTTACTTTCTTTGAAAGTGAACTGGAGTTAGTTCTGACAGGCAGTTCAGTAACTTTGGGTCAGTTTTATCTTTTAGAGTCTGTTTTTTAAGTCATATGATTGTATGTGCAGAATAGCCTGTAGTATGAGGGCAGTATAGCCTTAACACTAAGGTTTTGCCTTTCTGGGATCTCTATTAAATGTCCTGAGTGATTACTGAGGACTGTCCACTCTGGTTGATTGATACTTGACTGTTTGAGAACAGGACTGACTGTTCTCAGTACTGCAATTGCTCTGGAGATCATTTAGCTTCCTGTACTCTGATCACTCTTGCTCAGACTTCTGGAATTTTATTCTACATATATGTTTCTTAGTATTCAGCAAAGGCTCAAGGGGGCTCCCTAGCGTTTCTGTTGTTTCAAAATATTTATCTGTCTAGTTTCTGCATCAGGTCTTAGTTGCAGAACACAGGATTTTTGTTTAGTTACACGGGATCTTTGGTTGCAGTGCACAGGCTTTCTACTTGTGGCCCTCAGGTTTAGCTGCTCCACAGCATGTAGGATCTTAGTTCCCTGGCCAGGGATCGAACCCCTGTCCCTTGCATTGCAGGGCAGATTCCTAACCATTGGACCACCAGGGAAGTCCTCCTAGAGTTGTTCTGCACACTATCTCCCGATACCCCACCACGCAACTTCCATCTGCCTCAGACTACTTGATTCATGAAAACTACTATGCCTCATATGGTTTTTCCCTCCCAGCATACACAGAAATTGAATCCAGAAAGATAGGGAAATTGCATAATCAGTCTTACTTGTTTCCGATTACTTAGGGATCACGGTCCTGCCATGTCTCTTGTTCAATGTTCGAAAACTGTAGGTTTATATGTCTGCCCTTTTCTAGATTTTTTCTAACTAGAAGGAAACTATTCTGATACCATATCATGTCCAGAAGCAAAACTAGTATCTATTTATCTATCACATATCTATCTGATATTTATTAATCTCATGCACAATTATTTCACTTACAAGCTCATTGGTATTCATCAAATATTTTTCCCCATTCTGTTATGTAAATTGAAAAAAATAAAGATGTTTATGTAATCCTGGGACTTTTATCTTACCTGAGCTTATTTTTTACATTCACTACTTAATTTAAAATGTTTTCAAAAACTTTTTCAGCTCTGTTTTAGTGACTTTTTAGAAAACAGTTTCTCTCTGTTATGGTTCCCCTTTCATTTCCAGATTTAGCATTCTATAATGTACACTTTTGTTAATAAGGTATTTATGGTGTAATTTCTTTGCAAGATTTCTAATAAAACTTTTCTGTAAGAGAGAACTGAAGACATAATTGAGATTGTGATTCACATTAACAATCACTATGTTAGTGTGGTCAAGCTTGAAAGACTTTGACATTTAACATTATTTTAATAAGAAATTCTGGTACTATGCAGATTAAATAAAAATTATATCTTCCTATAGTTTGTCTACCAATTCATGAGAGTTAAATTATATTAAGAAAAGATAAAAATAAATTAAGAAGGTTTTTCTTTCCCTTCAGTAAAACATTTGATTGCTTGGTTTGATTGATAAAGTGAGAATAAATTGCTTTCTCTTATACTCTTCAGAAATTGGTAATCATTGGATGATTAGCTGACAACTTTACATTCAGAATGTGCTGATTAGCTTGTTTTACCTTAATAACCCTATGATAGTGACCACCTTATCTTGCCCTTTAATTTTAAAATTAATGAAGTAATCATTTATCATAGTCTTTTCCACTGTTCTGCCCAATTACTTTAGTGCTGAATGATTCTTTGCATTTTGGCTGGTTCATTAGTCCCATATCATGCTTTTGCTCAACTTCCATATTCAACTACAAGATAATTAAATGCTGTCTCTTAGCATCTTATAACCTTGACACATAAATTCTCTTTTCTCAGTGGTTCAAATTAATGGATAAACGACAGCTTACTGGAAATTGTCATGAGACATCACTATTTATAAAATGTTAATGCACATTAAATATTAAATAAGAATCAATAATATATAGCCATGACACCATACAACTGAATGATATGGGGTATTAAGTAAATATTAAACTTCTAAATTATCATATATATATATAGATAGATAGATTATATATATATATATATATATATATATAAGATATACATGGCTAGATTACATCACCTATGCAGTGGACATGAACTTGGGCAAACTCCAAAAGATGGTGAGGGACAGGGAAGCCTGGCATGCTGCAGTGCATGGGGTTGCAAAGAGCTGGACAAGGTGGACACGGCTGGGTGACTGAACAACAACATAAGCTATACATATGAGATATATGTATATACCAATATGACACTTAAAGATAAATGCTTTAGAAACTAAAACTTTCTTACTTTACATTTGTTCCCAAAACCCTGTGCTTAAATGCATATGCATATATTGTCTATACATATACACACACACATCTCTCTGATACTATGTAGGACATATGGCAAGGGAAAGAATTGATGTCGAATAATTAATGTTATTGATGTTGGAAGAATGGGTCACTATAAGGGTTTCTGAAGAAATGACATATGAATTATGATTTGAATTATGAATAGATGTTAGGGAGAAAATATTCAAGGAAGGAAAGCAAAAAAAGGAAGGACATTTGTGCAGATCTGAAGTACCTCTTATACAAGATGTTGAAGAAGCCTGCTAGAGGGATTTTATAAACATAGAATGCCAAAAATAAATAAAATGTGAAATGTTTATGTATTTAATCATCTATTTAGCAACTGCAGAATGGATATTATGCTCTGTATTTTGAAATTAAAATTAAATAGAGCATGACCCATTACTTCAAAGAAATCATAAGCCTAGTGAAAGAAAAAGCACAAATAAATACCAAAAGGCAATGAATTCATAATACAGTGAAAGTGTCACATGATACAGGGCATTATTCTCCAAACAATGTATTTGTATCCCTAGGAATATACAAAGATTCTTCAGAGATTTTATTCTGTAGTCATTCTTCCTTACTAATAATAAATCATGGAAGTGGAAGTGGAGTCACTCAGTTGTGTCCGACTCTTTGCAACCCCATGGACTGTAGCCTACAAGGCTCCTCTGTCCATGGAATTTTCCAGGCAAGAGTACTGGAGTGGGTTGCCATTGCCTTCTCCAGGGGATCTTCCTGACCTAGGGATCGAACCCGGGTCTCCCAATTGCAGGCAGATGCTTTCCCATCTGAGCCACCAGGGAAGATAATAATAAATCATACAAAATTGCAAATATTTAAACATCTTCAATCTAAAACAATGGCAGTTATTCATGGTTCAATCTAATACAGTTGATTACCTGAGATTATACCACCTATGATTGGTGTATCATGTGATTCTTCTTTCTAACATATTTTATTAAAATCACTTATTTCATCTTTTTCAGAGAAAGATATATCTATTATTCATCTAGAATCTTATCATTGCACTTGCTCCAGGAAGTGAAAGTGAAGTCGCTCAGTTGTGTCCGACTCTTTGCTACCCCATGGACTATAGCCTACCAGGCTCCTCTATCCATGGGATTTTCCAGGCAATAGTACTGGAGTGGATTGCCATTTCCTTCTCCAGAGGATCTTCTCAACCCAGGGATTGAACCCACGTCTCCCGCATTGTAGACAGACGCTTTACCGTCTGAGCCACCAGGGGAGTAGGAGAAAAAAAATGAGAGAATCAAGTTTAATTCAAACTCATTTTGCACCAAACTTCCTGATAAGGCTTAATTATTTGCCCTGGTATGGGCACCTAAGTGTTAGGAACATAATAGTTTAGCCCAAGATAAAATATTCTGAATCCATATATGCTTGTTATTCGCTGATTGACAATTTCATCATTACATACCCTTTGTCTCTAGTAAAAATTTTTGTCAGTCTATTTTGCCTTAAATTAACATCACCATCCTAGGTCTTCACATGTGGTGTGCCTTTTTCTTTACAATACTTAGTTATTTATTATTCATTTTGGCTGCACTGGGTCTTAGCTGCAGCTTGTGGGATCTTCATTGTGGCATGCAGGCTTCTTAGTTGCTGCATACAAACTCTTAGTTGTGGCATGCATGTGGGATCTAGTTCCCCAACCAGGGATCGAACCCAGGACCCTGCACTGGGAGCTTGCAGTCTTAGTCACTTGATCACCAGGGAAATTTCATGGTGTGCCTTTTTCTAACTTCTCACTTTAAATCTATTTATGTAGATTTTCCTTTTTTTTTTTTTTCCATTCTGCCAAACTCTGTCTTTTGACTAGTCTGCTTAGTACATTTATTTTTAATGTATTTATTGCTAAAGAAGGATTTAAGATTTATAGTTTCTATTTTTCTATGTGTCTTACGTCTTTTTGATCCTCTATTCCTCCATTACTGATTCTCTTTCTTTTTTTTTTTTTTTATTTTTTTATTTTTTTTTTTTTTTAATTCTCTTTATTACTTTTAAAAAAAAAATCACATGCTCCCCATCCTGAACCCTCCTCCCTCCCAACCTCCCCATACCATCCCCCTGGGCCTTCCCAGCGCACCAGCCCCAAGCATCCAGCATCGTGCACTGAACCTGGACTGGCATCTCGTTTCATACATGACATTTCACATGTAATATTTTACTTCCACAATGCTTTGTCTTATTGTTTTACTATATATTTTAAATGGAGACAACCCCTAAAAATGGAAATTTTCTAGGGAATTTTCAAACAAGTCAAATAGTGACAATTATCTGGAGATGGTGCTTTAGGACAACTCCAGATCCATCTTTTCCACACTCCCAAGAGTTACTAGGCTCCTGATTTTCATCACTTCTGTAGTTGTGACACTGTGACACTGTGTCAAAGTTACCATAGAACTGGGTGCAGGGCGGCGGGGGCGGGGGCGTGATATGATCAGCACAAGATGAAATAAAACAAGACTAGCTGTCTCAAATAATCCTTGGATTTTGTCATGTTTTTAGTTAATTTTGAGATTTCAGAAAAAGTTGAGTTTGACAGTATATACAAGTGTTCTCATTATTTTTAGGGACATATTTTCAGCAATCCTTAATCCATCACCCCAGAAGTTGCTTCCCTGAATATTATGTAATTCTCTGAATATATATTTAATTCAATTTAATTTGTGCTTGCATTGAAAATGGTATGTGTGTGTCTACCAATGTAGCTGATTATACATTAGATTGACTTCCTTGTTCACATCCATGCTACAAACCATACTGCAAGAGAAAATTCAGTTTTATTCACAAATGAGCTAAGGTTGCCAGAAAGTTGAGTTGTGATTTGCACATAGCATTGAAATTTGCCGTAAAATGATGAATATCCTTAATATATCTAGAGAATATACCTAGAGAACTAATGTTGCATCTTTTTAACATTTTATGTGAAAAAATGGAATTATCTAAGTCTCACGTTGTGTTTAACATTGATAGTTATAGGACTGCATTTAATCAATAATTTGAATATAAATGTCATACTTTTTTTTTAACCTGAGAAAAAATATGTCTAATTTGGCCTGCTGGCTTTTCAACAAAAATGGTCTTTTTCAAGTATTCACATAATCAGTATTTATAATTGATATCTTTAATTCAAAGTATTGATAGTGAATTTTGGTATACTTTGAAGAAACTGAACACATGAATGATTAATAATTGGGAAAAAATTCTTCAAAATTAGGTTGAGTTCCAATTCTTTTCTATAAACAATGACTGAAGGAAGATCTAATCAACCTAATTCTTTTCCCTGTCACAATCTTTTAGAGTTCATAGAATTAAATGACAATGCCACAATACAACTCTTTATTCCTTGTTATTTTTGCAAATACTTTTCCTTAGCCTTGCATCTATAAAATGAAAAATAGTAATACAGTTGATAAATCTTATCTCCTTGAAGGAATAAATAATTCAAGAGTATATGAATTAATTGGAAAAAAACATTTTTGATCAATTTAATAAACACTAATAATTAAATATATAACATTTTGACACAAATCTTTCTTGTAATAAAAATTTAAAGAAATTAAAAATTAATTTTATATTTATTTTCATTGCAAAAGAAATATGAAAGGAACAAGTAAACAACATTAATTATGAAATATTTATTCTGCATGGAATTGGAAACAAGAGATCAAATATTAAAGCAATATATAAATAAAGGTAACCTTATTAAGATTTATAGGGAAAAGGTAAATGCAATATTGCTATGATATTTAGATTTCATTGAATATATTTATATATTTTATTGAATATATTTAAAATAAACTTATTTTTAAAATATTGATTTCTCAGATAGCCTAGAAAATAGATTATTTAAATTTATTAATATTTCAATTTTCAATAAGAATTTCTAGTCATCTATGTCAAGTGGTATAAAGTTTCTTGAAATTGTTAGGATACTGAACATAAAATACTTGAAGATCAATAATTTAGAATATAAGCAAGTCATAATTTCAATTAAAATTAATTTTTAAGAGTGGGCAAAATAAACTGTGCAAAGGATATTTTACAATCATTAGCAGTTGAAAATCTACAAATATAGTAAAATATTCAAAGAAAAAAGTATATGAAAAGAAATATCTCCATCCTATGTAAGATCCAAGTACTGTTGTAATACTGTAGTGCTTTCTTCAGCATTCTAATAAAAATGTAGATGTGTGTGTGTATTCCTGCTTCTAATACATTTTTTAAAAATATTCCAAACTTTTTTAGATTTTTATCAGTATTTGACTGAGGAAATTGGATTTATAATTAACTTTCAAGGATGGAGAATGGTTTTTCAATTGGACTCAGTGGTAAAAGAGAAGATAGAACCATCATGGGCACAACACTTTGTTCCTTGTACTTCATGGGAAAATACGGCACCATGGAAATTTAAAACTCCTGGGAATCTGAAGCCTAAAACCCTTATTTTATGAAGAATTGGTTCTCAGGAAGATTCAGCTATCTACTTAAGGTCATACAACATGTTGACATCAAAATTGAGATTATAATCCAAGATTCTTGTCCAAAGTGTGATCTTTGAGAAGCTGTAGCAAAATTCTGTTCCTTTTCTTAAATGCTATATAAACCAATGTGGATTTACCAATAAATCTAAAATGCAGACACTTTCACATTTTAACAAAAAAATAAAGTAATTGTTTTGTCTCATGACTCTCTTGTGACCCTCCAATTATTCATTTATTCAGGACTGCTCCAGGACTGAATTAGTCCTAAAGAGTGGAGTATAACACTGGTATTTAATCCCAGACCCTATGTACTTTGAACTGCATAGATCACATCTCCTTCAGGAAAAAGGAAGCCTAGAACTCTTCCACCTGCTTTTCAGAAGATGAGCATTTATATATTGAATAGGGAGGTAGAGGTTAAATAATCTGTATGTGTTATTGTGATTGTTTAACAAAAAGATTGGTTTATGAATCACAGCTCTCACCCTCTGCAGTCTGCCTCCAGAATGCATGGGAGGGCAGAGGAACCAGAAACTCCACAAAGCACACAGTTCTTCTAAGATAAACAAGTTTATGGGAAATAGGTGCAAACAGGGGATTGACTCTCTAAAACAAAAGAGGATGAAGATCATGGCATCCGGTCCCATCACTTCATGGCAAATAGATGAGGAAACAATGGAAACAGTGAGAGACTTTATTTTGGGGGGCCCCAAAATCACTGCGGATGGTGACTGCAGCCATGAAATTAAGAGACACTTGCTCCTTGGAAGAAAAGCTATGTACAACCTAAACAGGATGTTAAAAAGCAGAAACATTACTCTGCCAACAAAGGTCTGTCTAGTCAAAGCTATGGTTTTTAGTAGTCATGTATGGATGTAAGAGTTGGATTATAAAGAAAGCTGAGCGTGGAAGAATTGATGCTTTTGAACTGTGGTGTTGGAGAAGACTCTTGAGAGTCCCTTGGACTGCAAGGAGATCCAACCAGTCAATCCTAAAGGAAATCAGTCCTGAATATTCATTGGAAGGACTGATGCTGAAGCTGAAACTCCAATACTTTGGCCACCAGATGCAAAGATCCTACTCATTGGAAAAGATCCTGATGCTGAAAAAGATTGAGGGCAGGAGGAGAAGGGGACAACAGAGGATGAGATAGTTGGATGGCATCACTGACTCAATGGACATGAGTTTGAGCAAGCTCCAGGAGTTGGTGATGGACAAGGAAGCCTGGCATGCTTCAGTCCATGGGGTTGCAAAGAGTCGGACATGACTGAACTGATATTATCAGAAGGGAAATGAATGACAGGTTATCTGATTTTTCCTTAAAGTGACATCTATGAATAAAGGGGTAACTTATAAATTTGTGTACTACTCTCTTTTGACTATAGCATTATCCTCTTTTTCAACCACCATTATCACTACCACATTTCTTTTATAGAGGAAGGGAATTTCCCAGGATATCTTTGAAACCCACATTACACACTGGGATATTTGGGGCTCTCTCTCCTGCATCATCTACTTTCTCATCTAAATTCTAGGTCAAGATAGAATTGTTAAGGATCTTATTTTAATCTTGAATGAGAAGGAATCAACGATGAAGTTGCTGCACATTTTGAGGGCGCTATACACTTACAGTGTACATTTCTCTTAGGTTTTTCTAAAAGGAAGAAATTATAGTAAAATTGACAAATGCAATTTTTCAGTTAAATTTCAAATCCATAATTTTTTTCAAAATAAAAAAAATCACATCCTTAAGTTTTAAAAGCAAGCATGTTGCAACTCAAATTTTGACTGGACAAAATATGAAACAAAAGCTACTTATGAACACTATCATAAAATTGCTTTTTCAAAGCAATACAGCAAAGACAACGTTTATAAGTATTTAACTTTGGCCATGTAAAAAAAATTAATAGAAAAACCTCAATTAGATAGAGGGATCAGAGGTAGGAGCTCCTATGCCCTGCATTGCCAGCAGAGCCCAATAGGAAAAAGAAAGACTCCTCTTCTTTCCAGGCAAGGACTCACTCAATAAAAGTCGTGGACTTTTTGTTTACTACAGCCCTCACAACTTCCTTTTCCTCTCCTCTCCTTGTGTGGGGACTTGCACAAGGCTTACCAGTATGCAGACCCTGAATTGCAATTTTCTGCTAATGTTGAATACTCTCATTTTTGCTGGAAAAATGTCTGGCAGTCTATTTATTTTAGGTCAACATTTTGGTAGCTCAGACAGGAGCCAGAGAAGATGCCTAATGGCTCTGGGCTGGTGAGTAAACACGTGTGGTACTCACACCTGAGCCCCTTGTTACTGCTTTTCTTGCCAGTTCTGCAGTTTAAAGGTGTCTTTCTCCTGGATCTGAGTTCATATCCTCATTGCATTTTAAGCTTCCCAGATTTTATTCAGGACCTATATTAAGATATTTGTCTTTTAGTATGCAAGAACTCTTTTGGCACTATGGTCTGATTTTGAGATCACAGTTTCAACCAAAGTTGGCTGAGAAGTCATTGACCCATCCCTTCAAGAAAAGGGGCTCCTTCACTGAAACTGTGCACATTTAGCCATTGACCCATTTCTTCGGAATACGGACTATTTTCTGAAAACTAGCTAGAAAAACCTTTGGCCTGGTTCCTATAGGACCAAGCTGTTTTCTTAGAACTGCCTGGTATTAGCTAGCACGCTGTTTGAATTGAGTCATTTGAGGTGTGAATTATTTAAAAATTCTTTTATCATTGAGAAAAATCCAAGAGTGAAATCTCAGTTATCTAAATATTCTGAGAGCATTCCTTTGCCTTCTTCTAACACATACATACTAGGATTCTGGTTAATTTTAAGTTTAAAAACTGAGATTCTTCCTTATGTGTTTTTCTAACTAAATGAACTGATCAAAGGCAACAATAACCCTGTGTACAAGACAGCAAAAGAGACACTGATGTATAGATCAGTCTTATGGACTCTGTGGGAGAGGGGGAGGGTGGGAAGATTTGGGAGAATGGCATTGAAACATGTATAATATCATGTATGAAACGAGTCGCCAGTCCAGGTTCGATGCACAATACTGGATGCTTGGGGCTGGTGCACTGGGACGACCCACAAGGAGGGTATGGGGAGGGAGGAGGGAGGAGGGTTCGGGATAGGAAACACAGGTATACCTGTGGCGGATTCATTTCGATATTTGGCAAAACTAATACAATGTTGTAAAGTTTAAAAATAAAATAAAATAAAAAAGAATATCAATGGCCATTATTGGGAAACTTTTGAAATTCTCAGACTTAATTTTCTTAAAATCAAATTGGACGATAATAGCTCAAACATTTCCAGAGCTGAGTGGAATGCTTATTTTGATTGACATTTTCAGGCTTCCCAATGTTATCAGGAGTCTAAGATTGCTTCTTTGCAAAATAGGATTTTAAGGTTCAGTTCAGTTCAGTTCAGTCACTCAGTCATGTCTAACTCTTTGCGACCCCATGAATCACAGCACGCCAGGCCTCCCTGTCCATCACCAACTCCCGGAGTTCACTCAAACTAATGCCCATCGAGTTGGTGATGCCATCCAGCCATCTCATCCTCTGTCGTCCCCTTCTCCTCCTGCCCCAATCCCTCCCAGCATCAGGGTCCTTTCCAATGAGTCAACTCTTCACATGAAGTGGCCAAAGTATTGGAGTTTCAGCTTCAGCATCAGTCCTGCCAATGAACACCCAGGGCTGATCACCTTTAGGATGGACTGGTTGGATTTCCTTGCAATCCAGGGGACTCTCAAGAGTCTTCTCCAACACCACAGTTCAAAAGCATCAGGCACTGAATGATTAAATAAAGATAAACTGATTCCTGAAGCCTCAGGCTCTTGCTTGGCTTCTTCATTTCAAGCTCTGTTTCCAGTGCCATTTTGTCCCTCCCCTTCAGTTCTTAGTGGCCAGACTCTGCCTCTGGCACCATTTCCCTCTTTTCCTCTTATACTACCTGCCTACTTTATAACTTTGGTTCCCTCAATTCTTTCACTGACCTTCCCCTGTTTTCAGAAATTCTCCTTTTTTTTTTTCCTTTTCTCCAAACTTATCAGAACCTATTCCTTTAAAATTAAGACTTCTGAGTATCTAGAGGCTAAACTCTTAATTTCCTATATTCCTTAAAGCTGAACTTGGTGCCATATTCAAAGATTTTCCCAAATTAATCAAAGATCCTAACAGATTTGCTGAAGAATTTAATACAGTCATCCAAATGTATCATCCTGGTTTCTTTGACTCACATCAGCTAGTTCTTATACTTGTTGGTGAAGGCTAGACCCAACGTTGGATGAAAACCACTGACTGGGAAAATTCTGGAAGGTCTCTAGAACTACAACCTTGGAGATCAGCCTAACAATTGATCATATGATCAGACTTGAGTAATTGCTGGGTGATTTTTCAAGCAACTCCTCGGGATTCTCCAAAGGCTGCTAATTGAACAAAATGCAGTCTTGCACTCAAAAATCTGATGAGTCTTTTCACAACTACTGCAATTGACTTCAAATTATTTCTAAAGAAAATTCTGATCTTCCTTTAGATGTTGATTTCTACTAGGATAGGTTTTAACTCTCTGTTTTCAGGTCTAAGGTTGAACTTAGACCTTTCCTTTCTAGTAAAAAGGATTTGGATGAAATGGGAAATTATGTCTATTCCAGTTTTAGTTAATCTGGCAAATCACATCTCTCCTATTCTAGTTGAGTCACCTAAAGGGATGATCACCAGAATTCTTAATCTTCAACTCTAGCAAATGAAGTCATCTAAATGAAAACAAAACCCTCTTAGCTTCTGCTGATATTTCAAAAAAGAGACAGGACATTGGAAGAGATTGCTACAAATTTAAGTGCTTCAAGCACCTAATGAAGTGCAAAATAAAAATCATATTTTATAGTAAGACAAGAAAATTTTAAACATAAGAATTCTTCTCTGACCATTGACTTCCTCTCTAGCCCCATTGGGCATTGTATATCTGCATTATGCACTGACCAACTCCTCCTGTTGGCAGGAATACTGGCTCAATCCTAAAGATCAATATACTCCTAGCATTAGCACGAAAACTTCTTAAAAGATAACATTCCTTCTTGATCTTGGCCCACTATGATGGTGCTTAGGTCTAGATAACATGAAATGTCAATGATACATCATTTGAAGTACAGCTTTGTTTCGAAAAACTTAAACTGTGTCTTGACTTCTGACAGGTGGAACAGCTTTCAGAGCTTTCTGAGATGTTCTTCCTGGATTATAATCCTCAGATTTGGCTCAAATATAATTTTCTAATTCTATCTTAGACTGATTGATTAATTTCTTATCAACACAGGCTTTCCAACATCCTTCCAGTTCTCACTGAGGGAGCTCTGAAGGACTACAGAGGATCTTCCCAATTCCTCCTCTAAGCTTGGAGAAGCATATCTCCAGATTTGGGATGAATTTCTCCCCGTACTAGTTGACATTAAAGTGATACTCTTGGTACTTAATTCCACTACTATAAAACAGCACTCACCTTGAGGTAATCAGATAGTTCAAATAGTGAGGCTCTCTGATGAATCTTAAAGAGATTTCTATCTTTGAACTCATTCCCTTTTATTTAGGTCCTTTGAGAGGTGCACATACTTTTCTCCATAGTTCCTCTATCCCATCCATTTACTCGGCCTAGACATCTTAGAGAAGTATCATGCTGCATATAAATCTTTTTTTCCTTCAAAATAAAGAGGTATTTATAGAATTTGACAGTAGTCATCAAAGTTACCAACTAGGTAAATTGAATGACCCTTTGACCTCTCTGTCATGTCTGATGGTACTAGAGCTGACTGAAAACATTGATCCCTTGTCCCTATTGAATCAGCTACCATCCTCCTTATGGGAAAAATCTACAGCTAATATTGGCAAAATTCACAGTGAACTTTCTGTCAAGATTTACATAAATTTTTTAAAGCATCTCCATAGAATTAATCAATATCCTATAAGTAACAAAACCCTTCGATGCATAAGGCTCATAGACTACAAGTCTCAAGGCTTTATTATCTCTTGTATTGATATCAGCTCTTGTAACACTCCTGTCTACCAAGGAGACAACCTAAGGGCCCGGGTGGAGGTTTGTTCAGAGTCTCTGAGCAATAAACAACCTTACTATTCCTCACAACCTACATTCCTAGCCCTCTTATGTTTCGAACATCCATTCCTGCTGGAAGTAAATTCTTCACTGTAATTGATTTATGCACTGCAGTCTTTAGTATTGCAATTGATGGAGCTAGCCAATACCCTTTTGCCTTTACTTGGGAAGAAAAACAATTCACCTAGACAGTAATGCCTCCGAGTTTACTGAGAGTCCTTGTTATTTCTCATAAATCCTGAAGGCTGATCTGGGTGATATAAATTTCACCCAGCGATACGGCCACACTCCTGCTTTGTGGCAATATGTGGATGATTTGCTTCATTGATTTCCTTCTCAAGCCTCTTCACAGAAAGTCAGCATCTATTTCCTAATACTTTTAGCCTTAAAGGGGCATAAAATGGCCAAAGAAAAAATTGCAGTTTGCCCAAACCTAGGTTTGATGTTTAGAGTGTCTAATATCACAACAAGATCTACGTCTTAATCCATCTGGGCTTCAAGGTATTCTGTTTCTCCAAAGCCAAAACTAAATATCAAACGTGAGGTTTTCTTGAGCTAGTTGCCAAAATTGGATTCTAAATTTCTCTTATAGCCAAATCTCTGAATGTTTTGCTAAACAGTGACAACCGAACCCAAATTTGTCAGAAAAGCCAGACAACATAGCTTTTAAGGTCTTAGAGTTTGATGAACTCACCTGCTTTGGGGTATCCTGAATATCAGCTTACCTTTTTCCATTTTGGACAAGAATCACTATGAGAAGTATCAGGCTCAGGACCAGGCCACTGAAATAAAGTGAATATCACAATAAAGTAAGTCACACAAATGCTTTGATTTCCCAGTACATATAAAAGTTATGTACACATATACTATAGTCTATAAAATGTGAGACAGCATTAGGTCTAAAAAAGACAACATATATACCTGAATTTAAAAATATGTTATTGCTAAAACTACTCAATTACAATAGTAATGTGAAAGATCACTGATTATAGATCACCATAACAAATTTAATGATAATAATAATAAATTCTAAAATATTGAGAGAATTACCAAAATGTTACACAGGGACAAATAGTGAGCAAATGCTATTGGAAAAATAGTACCAATAGATTTGCTTTATACAAGGTTGCTGCAAACCTTCAATTTGTAAAAGAAAAACAAAAACATAGTATCTGTGAAGTGTAATAGAGTGAAGTGGAATATAATTAGGTGTGCTTTTATATGAAAACTGAGGGAATACCTTCAGCATTCTCACCCAAAAACATGAGGACCACTGTTGACTCATATAGTATTATAGCTAGCAACTGGACTCTGTGATGTGTGTATAACCCTCTTGCCTTACAGCCATGATGGTCATTGCCGTTTTGGTTAAGACCACTGAGAAAATCATTGTGGGATCACTTTTAACCATTGTTGTACCTCATGCAGTAGGAGCCCTCCCAAATTCTTATCCCATGCAATGTTTCTTGGTCATTACCTCACCTCCTAGGAAGTCCTTTTGTAAACTACTTATCACACAACTGTTTCATTTTGTAATAACCTTAACACTGCTACTTTTCCCCCTCTATCACTGATGAAGTTCCTCATGACTGCTTAATGCTGATGGATCACCTCCTGACTCCTCATGATGATCTGCAGGTTGAGTAATGCTGACTTCTCTTGGTTCACTGACAGTTCTTATTTAAAAGTTGGTATTACAAATATTTTACTGAATATGCTACTGCAACTCCTTTTGATGTTGTTTAGGATACTTCAGTCAGAGAAGGCAATGGAGGTTATACACTCCAGTACTCTTGCCTGGAAAATCCCATGGACGGAGGAGCCTGGTAGGCTGCAGTCCATGGGGTCGATAAGAGTCAGGCTCAACTGAGCAACTTCACTTTCACTTTTCACTTTTATGCATTGGAGAAGGAAATGGCAACCCATTCCAGTATTCTTGCCTGTAGAATCCCAGGGACGGAGGAGCCTGGTGGGCTGCCGTCTGTGGGGTCGCACAGAGTCGTACACGACTGAAGTGACTTAGCAGCAGCAGCAGCAGCAGCAGCAGCAGGATACTTCAGCCTAATAGGCTGAATTTTATACTCTTCCACAAGCTTGTACTTTACCAAAGATAAAACTGCCAATATGTACACTGATAATAGACATGCTTTTGGAGTAGCTCACGATTTTGGAATATCATAGACTCAAATGGCTTCCTTATTGCCAGTGGAATTAAAATTTAAAATAGTCCCCATGATCAGAAATTTTCACATACAATAGTTTCACTTGCTACTTCAGCTATCCTTAAAATTCTGGGGCAGTAAAACTTGACCCTCTGGAAACTAAGGGAAACTACTTCTCCCATATCTCCACAAGGAATGAGGTTGCTAAAGAGACCAACAGTCGCCACATTTCCATCAATGGTCTAAAGCGATGTTTCCCAAAATGACAATTTTAAAAAACTGACTAGAGAAACCAAACAATTGCCCTCAGAACAGGAAAAACATGATTGGAAATTCATCAATTCTTGGTTTGATAAAAAGATAAAGGTATGGTTTGCACCAAATAACAACCCAGTCCTACCAGAGACTCTAAAATTCCTTCTTCTCACCACTGGACATGTATTAGGACATTGGTCAACTGACAGAATGATAGCCTTCATGAATCAATATTGGTCGAGAATCATTAACAAGGCCACAGAAATTGCCTACCTACTCATCCCTCTTGTTTGAAATACAGCCCAGAAAAACTTGTTTGTACCACTCCCAGGCCTTTTTAACTGCTTAATGAACAATTCAAGGTCTGTCAAATGGATTTTGTACAATTTCCTATGTGTCACGGATATAAATATATTTAATCATGGTCTGTGTGTTTTCATACTGGTCTGAAACCTACCCTTGCAGACAGGTTACTGCTTCCTGCTTCTTCTGTGGCTCGAGTATTTTTTTTGGAAAAGAATATTTCTACATGGGAAACTCCTCTCAACTTTCATAGTGATTGCGGAAGCCATTTTACTGGCCTACTTAGACAAGTCTGTGTTGTTTTACTGGTTTTACATTTTCACTGCACTGCTGCAGCTGCTGCTGCTGCTAAGTCGCTTCAGTCGTGTCCGACTCTGCGACCCCATAGACGGCAGCCCACCAGGCTCACTAACAACCCCCAATCCTCTGGTTTAGCTGAGTGCACGAATGACATTAAGATGTTAATGGAAGAATTTGTAGAGGTACTCCAAACACCTTGATCGGAAGCATTGCCATTTTTCCTTCTAAATCTCAGATCCACCATTTTTTTGGAACTTATAAAATCTCACCCTTTGAGGTAGTCACAGGATATCCAAAGGACTTGAATCCTACTTTATTTTTTTTGACCTATGACTGATAGATATTTCCATCTCAATACAGCAAAGGTCTAACTTCTTCTATGAAAGACAATTATGTTTTGGCAGAGCAATCTTCTCACAGTGCACTCTTGGGAGACAAAGACCTCATGTATCCTCCTTGCTGGAGATTTTGTCTATTGGAGTGGACACTTTCAGAAGAACTCTCTTCAATGTCACTGGAGAAGCCCCTATCAGATAATGCTAACAAATCGCTGCTAAACTTCAAGCAATAAACACTTGGATTCAAATGACGCATCTAAAGAAAGTGCCAGACCCTGACTGAACATAAATATCATCAGTGACCTAAAAGTTAAAAAAAATCCCAGAATTGAAGCACGTGACATCTGATGGGACAACTTTCCCAAGGTTTCCAAACCAGGTCTATTGGAAGTTTGTCATCAAAACTTTGAGGATGATATAACTTTTCAAATGATAGCCAATATCTCTGATCTTGGTAACACAAGAACTTTATCTCCTGAGAGTTCAGCCTCCTATCCTTCCATGTTACTTGAATGTGACCTCCATTGGTTTTCAGCCTGGATACTTTCCCTTTAACATGAGACACTACACCCAAAAAATGTTCTTCCTGGCTTTGAGGGGCAAAAATCCACTAACACTAGAAAAACATGACTTGATTACTGATCCTTTCAGAGAAGGTGCTTGATCATAAGGGGGGAATATAAAAACACAATTAATAAAGAAAAATTTCAATTAAATAGAGTTAGGTGACCAGAAGGGGACTCTCACACCCTGGGATATTAGCAGAGTCCAAAAGGAAAAAGAGAGACAGTAAGTCCCCTACATATGAATCTTCAAGTTGGGAATTTTTAAAGCTATAAACGTGCAGTCCATGAACATCGGGAATGCATGAAACTGCAACTTGCCCTCCATCTCCTATTTCCGATGGTCCTTCAGCCCTATCATCTCCCACCTCCTTTCCCTCCTCCAGTCAGTAACTCTTCTTGCCTGTTCACGCGATCCCAGCCCCTGCATGGCAGCCGTTGTACTGTACTACTGTGCTTTTCAAAGTATTGTACTGTAAGATTAAAAATATTTTCTTTACTTTTTGTATCAGTTTGATTTCTATGTATTATTTGAAGAGCATTATCAACCTATTACAGTACAGTACTATATAACCAATTGTGTCAGCTTGGTACCTAGGCTGACTGTTAGACTTACGAACAAACTGATATACAAATATGCTCTCAGAATGGAACTTGATCATATGGAGGGGACTTACTGGACTTCTTTACTCCAAGTACTCAGTCAATGAAAAGCCATGGACTTTTGGTTGACTGTAGCCCTCCCAACTTCCTTTTCTACTCTTTTAAAAGCATCCTTCTTCCCTTGTCAGTGGGGAATAGCGCACTGCTCACCATAATTGCAAACCTCAAATTTCAGTTCTCTGCTGATCCTACATAAACCCATCTTCACTGGAGAAATATCTGGCAGTCTATTTGTTTTAGATAAAGAACCACCTGATAGGAAAACATTTTATTGAAAGCATTTTATCCTTATGAATTTCCTGATTATCAATCAAATGCATTTGTGTAAAATTGTTTTCTTATGCTTTCTTTAAAATTTTGTCAAAGTTGGACAATAAATTCAGTAACAAATGACATAACTAACAGCAGGAAAGTGCTTCCAAAGTAAAACCAGCCCCTGGAAAAGCAGTCCTTTTCAGACAGCATAAAGATTCTTTCTCTGACTTGTGTTTCTGGCTTTCGCTTTGAAATGACTTGATGTTGTGTGCTTAATTCCTCCAGCCATCTGCTTTCCCACTACTGATTCTGACGTGTCTCTATATCAGAAATAAAGGATTGGTTAAAAATCGTCCCTCCAATGAACCAAATAAGAAATGAATATTTTGAGGAACTGTTTCACATAGGATATGTTTTTGCATGAAGAAAACACCATCTAGAGTTGAATGTAAGACATGTTGTGGTTTTGAAAGTGCCAGACTCCATCTTCCAAGGTAACCATTCTTCAAAAGAAAGCTAACGGAAATGATAAAACGAAAGGCTAGACAAAATTATGTTTACTGTTGTAACCAGCTACTAGTAAATAGCTGAATTAAAAGAGCATGTGTGAAGATGCTTTTAAAGCAGATTTTCTATTTGGTTATGGAAAGTTGGTCATGTGGATAAGCTTTGAAATATGACTGATTAAAATTTGTGTTCTGACTCAACCACCTACTTACTAGCTTTATGGCTTACCAAATGAATAACATTTTACTGAAGCTACTTTGAAATTTTTCAAATAAAAAACTGGGGGAGGGAGTTACTAACATTAAAATTTTGTTCAAAAAACTTTGTATCTTAGCTCTGTCTTGCTTTATTTTTAGATATTCCTGCAAGAACATGATGTAAAAGGAGAGGAAGACATAAAGAGGAACTGTTTTTCCTGAAATGAGATGTAAGAAATTAATAGCTGGTGCCCTGGAATATGAACAAATGGCCCCTGGAGGCCCAGTATGAAACAGCTTTTTTACTAAAAGGCTAACTTGCCCATTATTGATTTCCTCCAAGGGAGTTAACACATTTTCACTCTATAGGTATTCCCTTGTTCGTGTTGCTGTTATTTTCTTATCTACTTTTAATTTATTTTCCTATGATAAAATTTAGAGGATCGAGCATCCCTTTGCTCAGTAGAAACTCCCACAGTGAAGCAAAAAGCTTTCTGCAGCTCTAAACATCACATGCTCTCCCACCATGATGTTGTTTATTACTAGATAAAAGCTTGTAGATTATCATCCTAGCACAATGCAAAGGACCACTATTTATCTTTATCCCATCCCATTTAGGCTTCCCTGGTGCCTCAGACAGTAAAGGGTCTGCCTTCAATGCATGAGATACATGCTTGACCCCTGGGTTGGGAAGATCCCCTGGAAGAGAAAACAGCAATCCACTCCAGTATTCTTGCCTGGAGAATTCCATGAATAGAGGAGCCTGGTGGGCTACAGTCCATGGGGTTGCAAAGAGTCAGACATGACTGAGTGACTTTCATGCTTTACATCCCATTTTTATTCTATGACCATACAAAGTGTATCCTTTTAGAAAGAAATACTGAAGAATATATTAACATCTGCCAGGATTTTTGCAAGTAGTCAGCTTCATAACTCTATTTGTATCTTAAAAGCATATTTACCAGATGTTATTTATAAACATGGCCATCATTAAACTTCATTAGAAATGATTCCGTAGGATAAATAACATGTTGAAATACATTATTACCATTCCTGTGGAAGGCTTGGGGTCCATTTGAGGTTTCTCAATGGAGAAATTTAGTTATATTTCCTCCAATGCTTTAACTGCTGCTGCTAGTGTTGTTGCCAGCATCCTGGAGGAAAAATAAATATAGCATTTCAATTATCATTAATGTTTTAATATTGGTAAAGGTCATGATGCATTTTTATATGCTATTAATTGAAATGTTGCTAATGTCTTGGCTTAGGGATTCTCTCTAGAGATAAATAGGAGCAAAATATAATTCAAGAGTTTTTATAATTTAACATTTTACTGTAAACACAACTGCCAATCCCAATAGATGCAATATTAGAATTCTGACAAGAGCTCATATCTTATCAATCTTATTTGTCTAATCAGCCCAAATAGTTATCCAATTCTTTGCTTTTAGGAAAGCAGGTGCTTTCATAAACATTTTTTAAAAAAAGAGTTTGGTTTATTGATTTTATTTCATTGATTATAACTTTTTATTTTATTAATAACCATTTCTTCCCTGGTGGCTCAGAGGGTAAAGCGTCTGCCTGCAATGCGGGAGAACTGGGTTCAATCCCTGGGTCGGGAAAATCTCCTGGAGAAGTAAATGGCAGCCCACTCCAGTATTCTTGCCCAGAGAATCCCATGGACGGAGGAGCCTGGTGGGCTACAGTCAAGGGTTCGCAAAGAGTCAAACACGACTTTCAGTTTTTCCTCATTTTCAGTATTAACTCAATATGAACAAAATATTTGAGTATAACATTTTCAAGAATTAAAGACAGCTAAACTGAGGCAACTCACTCAGGTATTCTTGCCTGGAAAATTCCATGGACAGAGAATCCCCATGGGACAGCTAGTCACAGGGACTGAAGCAACACAGCACGCACGCATGCTCAGTCGCTCAGTCGCATAGGACTCTTTGCTACCTCATGAACTCTAGGCCGCCAGGCTCCTCTGTCCACGGGATTCTCCGGTCAAGAATACTGGAGTGGGTTGCCATGCCCTCCTCCAGGGGATCTTCCTCACCCAGGGGTGGAACCCACATCTCTTATGTCTCCTGCACTGCAGGTGGATTTATCTCTGAGCCACCCGGGAAGCCGGAGAGACTGAGTATACGTGCATGCAAATTGAGGTATTGTTTTTAACACATTATTTTGATAAAACATGACAGTGACTCATAAAGTGACTCATTCTGAATTATATGTCCACATGGCAGTAGAGACTTCAGAATGGAGAGTTAAAGAGAGAGAATTCATAATATTGTCACTGTCTTTAGATGGCTGGTTTTACAATTCACCTCCATGTTTGATATTTTTACCGGTATTTTAAAATATGTTAAATATGATTCTGTTATTCTATGAAAAGGTGGTTTGAGACCAGTTCTTTCCTGTGAACTTTTTTCTAGTCTATAGCAATATTAATACAAAAATTGAAATTAAATATATTATTATAGAAATTAAAAGACCCTGATGCTGGGAAAGGTCGAAGGCTACAGAAGAAGGGGATGACAGAGGATAAGATGGTAGATAGCCTCATCGACTCAATAGACATGAATTTGGGCAAACTCCGGGAGATCGTGTTGGACAGGAAAGCCTGGCGTGCTGCAGTGCACGGGGTCACAAAGACTTGGACTTGACTTAGTGATTGAACAACAGGCAACACAGAAATTTCACAGAATAATTTTTGTCTGTTGACTGTAAAATTATGGACTTGTATTTTTACCCTTTTTATTATCATTTCTCTTGAGATTAATTTTATTGTATTTTACAAGGATATTGTTCCATGATAGATTAATGATGATGGAAATAAACTTGGTCTTTTACCACCAATGGTTGAAGAAATACCGTCTAGAAGATACTTGAAATGTGAGCCAACATAGACTTAATTTCCATTTCCTTCTATCTGCTGGAAAAATGCCTTAATATGCCTATTTCCTCAGAAGGGTAACAGTCATATCTTCTCTGCCTTTAAGTAGATTACAACCAAAAGGAGATCAAGAAGCCTAGGGATCAGCAAGTCCCTCGGTCATGCTCAGGCAGCAATGCAAAGTGAATTTCCTTAATGGCGATACTTGCTTAAAGAGATCCCTGCCCAGACTGTCGAGTTTATTTTCAAAGTGAAATGCAGAAATAACACATGGAGTGTCAACCCAAGGCAGTTGCAGAACAAAGACAGACCTCTTCAATTTAAGGTTTTCCTCATTTTCATTTTCTTGGGTGCTGATGCTAATACAATATCCCTTGTATTTCTCTGGACTTTCTTTAGTACACATTCATTCAAATAACTGACCTGGCAAAAAAATAAGGAAAGTACTCTACCAGTTGGCTTTGGTGGAGCAGTCATTCTACCATTTACTGAAGAAAACTTGAAGGAGTCAAATATGACTCAGAATTCCAGGTTTGGGACTGAGCTACCCTAGCCGCCTTAAACTGCCAAATATTATTGGTCAGCAGATAAATAAAGGAAAGTCAAGAGTAAGGTGACAGGTATGTGAGAGACTGTATCTGGAAAACACAGAATGAAATTATTAAATATCTCCTTATTTAGTTTCAATCTCATTTCCCCTTCAATCTATTCACCAAAACAGTACTGCTAGAGTTTCACTTCTAAGAATCTAATCTGCTCACAAGATTCTTTCTTCTTTTAAGGACTATAGCTTTTCAAATTAAGCTTAAGTCTTTGATATGAGATATAAGTGCCTTAACTGGGTTCCTGTCAATCTCCCCCACCATCTCTTTCACTCCCCTTCATACAACCTGTCATCACCTCTCCTTCCCCTTCTCACTATGTACACATCTTCACTTTGAACTTTATTAACTACTTGCACCTCCAGAATAACCCATGCCTTCTTATCGACTGGGTTTTAGTACCTTACCAGTTCTTATTTTTCGCTCATGTGCATGTCCCTTGTGGGTAGGCAGGTCCTGCTTCATATCCTCTGTATTCTATGATTTAGGCTTAAGAAATTATTGTTTTCTAGCGTATTTTGGGTCCCACAACAAGCAGGAAAAGACAAGGTGGAATTACATGGTGATTTATAAAAAACCTTGCCTGTCATTCTTATCCACATTTTATTGCAAAATTTAGCCACATAGCCAAGGTTATTGGGTGAAGAATGGGTCTCAAGAAAGGGCCAGAATGGGAGGCAACAGCTATTTGTAAACAATACTGCAATCAATCATATCAACCTTCAAGATTTAATGTTCTGCTTTAACACTGTCTGCTTGCCCCTGTCATACCCTCTGAGTCTGTAATGGACATATCAGTGTTTGTTTCTTTCCTATTAACTTGGAGATGATTACAAATCTGACTGTGTATCTTGATAATTGGTATACATTCAACACTCAAAATATCTGTAAGTGAAAAGAGAGAAATAAAGAAGGAAGGGAGGAGGAAAGATAGGTTAGGAATAGAAATAGCTGTAATATATTTATAGCATGTAACCCATTTAAGGGAAAAGTCAAACTTCTACAAATCAACAGCTTATTTATTGATTATTTGGGGAAACAGAACATAAATATCTGAAAATGTATGTTGAATTTAAATATTAGACTTAGGATGTTTTTATCATGTAATTTTTAAAAGACTCAATTTCCTTTGAGGACCAGTGGAGTCTCTTCTCTCTCAAATCTTTCTCTCTCTCTCTCTCCTGCTCTTTCTCCACAGGTAATATATTTAAAAGTATTGTCTTTGGAATGAATTGGTCCTAATTTTATATATATATATATATATTATAAATATATATTATATTTATAATATATTTAAAAATATAATATATATATATCCACTATATTCACCTGTTATTCTCTTTAATATTAAGGCAATTAGCCATATATATTATATATATTTAAACATATATTTTAAATATATAAAATATAAATATATAAACATAAATATATATTTAAATATATTATATATATATAATAAAAATAAAATATATACATCATATATATTTTATATATGATGTATATATTCACTACATTCACCTGTTATTCTCTTTAATATTAAGGCAAAGGAAATGTCAATGCACTCCAGTATTCTTGCCTGGAGAATCCCAGGGACAGAGGATCCTGGTGGGCTGCTATCTATGGGGTTGCACAGGGTCAGACACAACTAAAGTGACTTAGCAGCAGCAGCCTTATATATGTGTATATATATACATATATATATCCACCATATTTACCTGTTATTCTCTTTAATATTAAGATGATTAGCAAATAATTCTTTAACCTGCTTTCTGAAATTCTGTGGTTATTTGACTAAATTTCCTCTTTTTTTTTTCTTCTCTGCACAAGAAATTGTTTATTATGTCCAAGCTTCCTCTTTCATATCCTCTGTTTCAAAAACACATCTCTGCTTCAGAAAGCTAACTCCTCTATCAGGCCAACTGAAAAAAAATATTCCTCTGCAACTTCCCACCATCAATTATTGTCTCTCTTTTCTGTCTTTAATTTTATGTTTTCTGCTCTGTCATCTATGAACACACATACACAGTTTTCCATTTAAGTACAAACAAATAGATCAAGCTTTCTCAGATTTTGCATCCAACAAAACTAAAGTTTATCTCACATATTATGAAAGCAAAATGTATGTGAATCTCCTCCATAGTCAAAATATCCACTTATTTATGTGCTGCTTCTGTCACTAACTAGGTTTTTTTCTACTTCTCTAAGATACTAACAAAATTAGTAAGATTAATAACAATTAATTTTTTTTACTTCCATTTTTAACCTCCTTAAATTCTAGAGTGTGAGGTTAATTTCTTCTGCCCCATCCATGAGAAACTTCTTATGATGGAAAAAATTAACAGAATGTTTTTTGTTTTTTAATTTTGGAGAATCTTTAAAAAATGTGGGAACTGGAAAGCTGACTTGGTATCTCATTTATGTTCCAGTAGTGACCCTATGTTGATTGTTTTTATTCTCTGATAAGAACAGGTAATAGTAATATTCTTACTCAGTATTTGCTCAAATTGTATTCCTGTACTTCTATGGTACTTTATGTAATGATAAAATTTAATAGTATGTGCTAAGTCACTTCAGCCGTGTCTGACTCTTTCTGACCCTATACTGTAACCTGCCAGGCTCCTCTGTCCATGGGCTTCTCCAGGCAAGAATGGGTTGCCATTTCCTTCTCCAGGGAAACTTCCCACCCAAGGATTGAACCCAGGTCTCTTATGTCTCCTGCATTGGCAGTCATGTTCTTTACCTCTAGTGCCACCTGGGAAGCCCCCAATTTAATAGAGTTTACCATTTAAATGATGTCTTTCATTGTGGTACTCTGAGAATAACTTGTAATGGGATGGTCCTATTTTTATTTCTCATATATTAAGGAAAAATATAATAAATATGAATAAATAAACTCTAAGTATTTTTAAGTAATGCTTATTTCAAATTTCATTCTTTTTCATGAGAATTAGGATCTAGTACTAATATATTCAATAAGTTGCATAACACTGAGCCTTTAGTTTTGTTTGGCATCTTCTAAACTCTTTTTATTTTCCATGTATGTACCACTTACACACAAAGTATGCTGCATATGTAGAAAGGTGGAGGCAGAGATAAATTGGTAGAGATTAATGATAGATGCATACAATTGGAAGGAATAATGAGTGAATAAATGGATAGATTTACAATAATACAATACAGTGGCATTTGTTGATGCAACTGCATATCCCATTTCTTTTCTTCACAAAACTAGTTAGATTTTCCTTTGGAGAGGCAAGTCACACTCTCTGCTTTAGCTATTGAGTTTTTATTCTATTTCAAGCTCCAAGGGAAGGCCATCATTGGCTTAAACTAATCATAGTAATCCTATTGTTGCTGTTGTTCTTAATGTTTGTCACTGTGATTATTCCAGGGTTGGCAATGATTTAAAACTAAGACAAGCTAACAGATGGCATTCCATCAGCCCCAGTGTTTGGTTCAGGGGACCCAAGTTAGTCCAACTGGAAGGAAGCCAAAATTTCTCTTAAATAATTGCAAACTTGATACAATGCCCTTCCCTTATATATATATAAAATAAATGCATGTAGTCCAAATGGAGAGCCATCTGGCCAAAATGAGGAAAAATAAGCTACGGATGAAACCAACATAGTGAGGAAAACAGAGCTGAAAGAATCACAAACAAGTGGATATACACCCTTAAATATGTCATTAATCTGTGGATCAAAGCATTTACTATCTAACTCTAGATTTTTCAGTTAGCGAGCCAGTTAAGTCTCTTTATTACTTAAATGAGTTAGTTGAATTTTATGTTGTTTTACTCTAATTTGTATTCTAAATATTCTAAATAACATAGATAGATGAAGACAGATAAATAAAGAAATAGATGTATACATAGATGATAGATTGGTAGATACGTAGGAGATAGATGGGGTACACATATCATGACAAAGGATAAAGAAATAGCTGTATCTGCCCTTAGAATAAAATGGAATGAAATTTATCTGTGTGATCTATGAAAAATCTATATTATTTATTGGTAACCAGAATACTTTAGTTTTAAAATGTTGAAAACAACTAAATTTTTATATATGACCATTTTGATTGTCAAAACGTTTATATAGGTGGCAGTTGATGATCAACCTTTCAATGCAATAGTTAAAAGAAAACAATGATCATATGTTAGTTGATCCACTTCAGTTGCATATAATTGGTTACATTTATTCTGAAATTTTACTTTTTATAAGGCAAAAAAAAAAAGTTTTTAATTTTATGACCTCTAAAGACAGCAAAAGGAAATGTTTACTTTGTAGAGGTTAAACTAAGAGTAGTCTCTTAGTTCAGTGTTAAGCTAGCAAATTGTCACTTGAATTAGAATGCCTAAAGAATAAAATTAAATTCTAAAATTTTCCAACCAAAATTTGAGTAAGATTTTTTTTTCCTCCCAATATAATAATGGCATTATTCATGGTATAGTAAAACAATTTATACAGGTTCAAAAGAATAGGGTTGAGTTCTTACTCTACCATTTAACCACAGTCTTACGCAAAGACACAGATTCAGTCCCTCAGTAGAGAAGATCCCCTGGACTAGGAAATGGCAAGGCATTCCAGGATTCTTGCCTGAAAAATTTCATGGACAGAGGAGCCTGGCAGGCAACAGTTCATGGAGTCGCACAGTCAGAAATGAATGAAAGAGTGAGAGCATGCACACAATCTTAATCAAGCTATTGATGCTGCTGCTGTTAAGTCGCTTCAGTCCTGTCAGACTCTGTGCAAGCCTATGGACTGCTACTGCACAATTGGACTCATCTCAACACACTAGTAAAGTAATGCTCAGAATTCTCCAAGCTAGGCTTCAACAGTACCTGATCTGAGAATTCCAGATGTTCAAGCTGGATTTAGAAAAGGCAGAGGAACCAGAGATCAAACTGCCAGCATCCACTGGATCAAAGAAAAAGCAAAAGAATTCCAGAAAAAACATCTACTTCTGCTTTATTGACTATGCTAAAGCCTCTGACTGTGTGGATCACAACAAACTGTGGAAAATTCTTCAAGAGATGGGAATACCAGACCACCTTACCTGGCTCATGAGAAATCTGTATGCAGATCAAGAAGCAACAGTTAGAACTGGACGTTGAACAACAGACTGTTCCCAAATTAGGAAAGGAGTACATCAAGGCTGTATATTCTCACCTTGCTTATTTAACTTATATGCAGAGTACATGATGCAAAATGCCATACTGGATGAAGCACAAGAGATCAAACCTGTGTCTCCTGCATTGCAGACAGATTCTTTACCACTGAGCCACCAGGGAAGCACAAGCAAGCTATTCAGTTCAGTTCAGTCACTCAGTCGTGTCTGACTCTTTGTGACCCCATGAATCGCAGCACGCCAGGCCTCCCTGTCCATCACCAACTCCCAGAGTTCACTTAGACTCATGCCCATCGAGTTGGTGATGCCATCCATCCATCTCATCCTCTGTCGTCCCCTTTTCCTCCTGCCCCCAATCCCTCCCAGCATCAGAGTCCTTTCCAATGAGTCACCTCTTCACATGAGGTGGCCAAAGTACTAGAGTTTCGGCTTCAGCATATTAAATGCCTGTAAATTCCATAGATATTATTGTTAATCAGCACTGAACAGTGATTGTATAGTGTATATATGTGAATATATATATATATGCATATAAACTAATGTTAACCAACATTGAGTTCTGATATAAAGATATATATTGTGCATACATATTTATTAAACAAACATTTTACATTATGTAAAATAATTTAATAGATAAGCCTTTCATTATTTAGATAAATTTCCTTTCATATAATAATTATCTTGCCAAATTGTTAATGTTCCTTATATCTGGAGATTGTGGCTTTATTTCTACAGGTGACATTTCTAAAGTGAGCCAGTCACCTTGCAAATAAATTCACTGATGAAAAGTAAAACTTAATTTAAAAAATTAAATATATATTTTATTTATTTTGCTGCATCAGGTCTTAGTTGTAGCATGCAGGAGTTTTAGGTGCAGCATGTGAACTCCAAGTTGTGGCATGTAGATCTAGTTCCCTGACCAGGGATTGCACCCAGGCTCCCTACACTGGGAATATGAAGCCTTAGCCACTGGACCATCAGGGGAGTCAGAAAAGTAAAACTTTATGATAGAGAATAGAAAAATCGGGACTTCCATGGTGGTCCAGTGGTTAAGACTCTGCACTCCCAATTCAGGAGGCCCAGGACTGATCTCTGGGGTCAAGGAACTAAGATCCTGCCTGCCACATGGTACAGACAAAAAATAAAAGAATATAAGGATTTGAGTGAAATATTTGGTTTAGCCCCTTCTCAATTCACAAATGACTTTTGTTACGCTTATCAAACTGTACAACCTTATGGAGTCTCATTTATCTTACCTATAAAATAGGGATATGTTTAGTCGGTCAGTTCCATCTGACTCTGAGACCCTATGGACTGTAGCCTGCCAGGCTTCTCTGTCCATGGGATTTTCTAAGCAAGAATACTGGAGTGGGTTGCCATTTCCTTCTCCAGGAGATCTTTCCAACCCAAGGACAGAACTCAGGTCTCCCGCATTGCAGGCGGATTCCCTGTCTGAGCCACCAGGGAAGCCCATATAATAGGGGTAATAAGCCCATATAACTCAGAGATGTTCATAATAAATTATTTTACACATGTTTTAGAAGCACTTTTGAATTTCAAAGGCAGCACATAAAAGATTATTACCAGGAACTATGTACATCTGTGATGGAAAATATCCTAATTAGTGAAAAAGTAACTGGAGTATTTGATGTAGTAGTGGTACATATTAGTTTAAATTTAGAGATTTGTGTGTTTTTTTGGTAAATATACCTACAGTGTTCCTGTTGCATATAATATTTTCTCATAGTAAGAGGATATACTCTAATACAAATAGAACTTGAGAAAGTCCAAAATAAGGGAAAATTTTTCTTAATGCCTAAAAACAGATCTTTAAGAAACCACGTGCATATAAAACTTTTCATCTAAAAATTAAAGTCTCTATTATGTAATTTCATTTGAGAAGCTACAGTATATATATATTTAAAGAATGTCCAGTAATCTGTTGCAATTCCAGTGTACCCTATCATCAATATTTTCTCTAAGTATATGACTGAGGAACTTATTTCAAGAATTAAGTAAGCAATACAGGGTTTTGTTGTTCAGTCATTAAATTGTGTCTCACTCTGTGCTACTCTATTGACGCAGCACACCAGACTTCCCTGTTCTTCACTGTCTCCTGGAGTTTGCTGAAACTCAAGTCCATTGAATCGGTGATGCCATCCAACCATCTCATCCTCTATCACCCCCTTCTCCTCCTGCCCTCAATCTTTCCCAGCATCAGGGTCTTTTCCATTGAACTGGCTCTTCGCATCAGGTAGCCAAAGTACTGGAGCTTCAACATCAGTCCATCTAATGAATATTCAGGCTTGATTTTCTTTAGGATTGACTGGTTTGGTCTCCTTGCTGTCCAAGGGACTCTCAAGAGCCTTCTCCAGCACCACAGTTTGAAAGCATCAATTCTTCAGCCCTTAGCCCTCTTTTGGAGAAGGCAATGGCACCCCACTCCAGTACTCTTGCCTGGAAAAATCCCATGGACAGAGGAACCTGATAGGCTGCAGTCCATGGGGTCGCTAAGAGTCGGATATGACTGAGTGACTTCACTTTCACTTTTCACTTTCATGCATTGGAGAAGGAAATGGCAACCCACTCCAGTGTTCTTGCCTGGAGAATCCCAGGGACTGGGGAGCCCAGTGGGCTGCCGTCTATGGGGTCGCACAGAGTCAGACATGACTGAAGCAACTTAGCAGCAGCAGCAGCCCTCTTTACGGTTCAACTCTCACATCTATACATGACTACTGGAAAAACCATAGCTTTGACTGTATGGACTTTGTCAGCAAAGTGATGTCTCTGCTTTTTGATACGCTCTCCAGGCTAGGCTTGTCATAGATTATTTTCCAAGGAGCAAGTGTCTTTTAATTTCATGGCTTCAGTCACAGGCCACAGTGATTGGAGCCCAAGAAAATAAAAAGTGTCCCTTTTTCTGAAACAGTTTACCTCTGATTGGTACTTGAAACCACGTGCTGGGACTCAAACCCAGCCAAAACCCACAGTCTTCTAACTGAGATCTCAGACCTGGTTTCAGGACCCAGTGAAGCTCAGGTTTGTGATACCTCATTGCAGAAAGAATTCAGTGAGTGACAGAGTGATAGGTAAGTAATGAATTTATTCAGAGAAACACATTCCACACATAGAGTATGGTCCATCACATAGGGCAAGTACAATGGCTGTGAAATGTAGCCTGGTTAGTTTTTATGGGCTGGGTAATTTCATAGCTAATAAATGGGAGGGTTATTTCAATTATTTTGGGAAGGGGAGGAGATTTCCATGAATTGGGCCACCTCCCACTTTTGGGTCTTCTAACCATGGTGCCTTGGAACTGTCATGATGCCTCTGGATGTGTTATTTAGCTTGCTGATTGAGGATTAAGGTCTAGTGGAAGTTGACTTGTCTGCAATCTTGGATCCATTTGATTCTAATTGATTTATGTTGTATTTTGGGGGTATGTCATTCTTTCCAAAGTTGTGCCCTCCTCTTCCCTTCCTGTTTCATTTCCACTTTTCCCCATCTATTTGCCATGAAGTGATGGGACCAGATGCCATGATCTTACTTTTTCAAATGTTAGGTTTTAAGCCAGCTTTTTCACTCTACTCCTTCACGCTCATCAAGAGGCTCTTTAGTTCCTCCTTCGTTTCTACCATCAGAGTGGTATCATCGTTATATCTGAGGTTGTTAATATTTCTCCCCGCAATTTTGATTCCAGCTTAGGATTCATCCAGTCTGGCATTTTGCATTTGCATATAAGTTAAATAAGCAAGGTGACAATATACAGCCTTAATGATGGGAAATATGTGTATCACATTGAATCAAGAATTTAAGAACATAGACCAATAGTATTCCCTACCCCGGTAAGATTCATTTGAAAAAAAAAAAATGATGTGGGTAGAATTAAAATCAATTTTATGAACTCTATAATTTCTAAGTTTTTTTTCTTAACTCCAAATTCAGGCTCATTTACCCAGCTCTCGAACAGACATCTTCACATTGATATTTCAAAGCTACTGAAAATGAAACTTCCTAACTTAAATTCACCATGTTTCAGATCCATTCTTGCTCCCTAGAACCGCCATTTCCTTGATCTCTCTCTCAGTAAATGTGTCAATTATGTAAGAAGCCTGAATATTAGTTTCTTTCTTCTTACTCTGGCTTCCCAGGTTTTGCTAGTGGTAAAAAACCTCCCTGCCAATGCAGAAGATGTAAGAGATATGGGTGCAATACATGGGTCAGGAAGATACCCTGGGGAAGATAATGGCAACCCACTCCAGTATTCTTTTTATCTTTTTATTTATTTTTAAAAATTTATTTATTTTTTATTGAAGGATAATTGCTTTACAGAATTTTACTGTTTTCTACAAACCTCAGCATGAATCAGCCATAGGTATACACATATCCCCTCCCTTTTGAAACTCCCTCCCATTGCCCTCCCCGTCCTCTGTATCAGGTTGATACAGAGCCCCTGTTTGAGTTTCCTGAGCCATACAGCGAATTCCCGTTGGCTATCTATTTTACATATGGTAATGTAAGTTTCCATGTTACTCTTTCCATACATCTCACCCTCTCCTCCCCTCTCCCCATGTCCGTAAGTCTATTCTCTATGTCTGTTTCTCTATTGCTGCCCTGTAAATAAATTCTTCAGTACCATTTTTCTAGATCCCATACATTTGCATTAAAATATGGCATTTCTCTTTCTGACTCACTTCACTACGTGTAATAGGTTCTAGGTTCATCCGCCTTATTAGAACTGACTCAAAACTTTTGATGGCTGAGTAATATTCCATTGTGTATATGTACCACAACTTCTTTATCCATTCATCTGTTGATGGACATCTAGGTTGCTTCCATGTTCTAGCTATTGTAAATAGTGCTGCAATGAACCATGGGATACATATGTCTCTTTCAGTTTTGGTTTCCTCAGGGTATATGCCTATGAGTAGGATTGCTGGGTCATATGGTGGTCTTATTCTTGGTTTTTTAAGGAATCTCCATACCATATTCCACAGCGGCTGTATCAATTTACATTCCCACCAACACTGCAAGAATATTCCCTTTTCTCTACATCCTGTCCAGCATTTATTGTTTGTAGACTTTTTGATGAGGGCCATTCTGACCAGTGTGAGGTGATATCTCATTATAGTTTTGATTTGCATTTCTTTAATAATGAGTGATGTGGAACATTTTTTGATGTGTTTATTAGCCATCTGTATGTATTCTTTGGAGAAATGTCTGTTTAGGTCTTTTTTCTACTTTTGGATTGGGTTGTTTGTTTTTCTAGTAGTGAGTTCTATGAGCTGCTTGTATATTTTGGAAATTAATCCTTTGTCAGTTGTTTCATTTGCTATTATTTTCTCCCATTCTTGGGGTTGTCTTTTCATCTTGCTTATAGTTTCCTTTGCTGTGCAAAAGCTTTTAAGTTTAATTCAGGTCCCACTTGTTTACTTTTGTTTTTATTTCCATTACTCTAGGAGGTGGGTCATAGAGGATCTTGCTTTGATTTATGTCATCAAGTGTTCTGTCTATGTTATCCTCCAAGAAAACTCAGCAGTGGCCACAGGACTGGAAAAGGTCAGTTTTCTTTCCGATCCCAAAGAAAGGCAATGCAAAAGAATGCTCAAATTACCACACAATTGCATTCATCTCACACGCTAGGAAAGTAATGCACAAAATTCTGCAAGCCAGGCTTCAGCAATACATGAACTGTGAACTTCCTGATGTTCAAGCTAGTTTTAGAAAAGGCAGAGGAACCAGAGATCAAATTGCCAACATCTGCTGGATCATGGAAAAAGCAAGAGAGTTCCAGAAAAACATCTATTTCTGCTTTATTGACTATGCCAAAGCCTTTGACTGTGTGGATCACAAGAAACTGTGGAAAATTCTGAAAGAGATGGGAATACCAGACCACCTGATCTGCTTCTTGAGAAATTTGTATGCAGGTCAGGAAGCAACAGTTAGAACAGGACATGGAACAACAGACTGGTTCCACATAGGAAAAGGAGTTCGTCAAGGCTGTATATTGTAAGCTTGCTTATTTAACTTATATGCAGAGTACATCATGAGAAACGCTGGACTGGAAGAAACACAAGCTGGAATCAAGATTGCCGGGAGAAATATCAATAACCTCAGATATGCAGATGACACCACGCTTATGGCAGAAAGTGAAGAGGAACTAAAGAGCCTCTTGATGACAGTGAAAGAGGAGAATGAAAAAGTTGGCTTAAAGCTCAACATTCAGAAAACGAAGGTCATGGCATCTGGTCCCATCACTTCATGGGAAATAGATGGGGAAACAGTGGAAACAGAGGCTGACTTTACTTTTTTGGGCTGCAAAATCACTGCAGATGGCTATTGCAGCAATGAAATTAAAAGACACTTATTCCTTGGAAGGAAAGTTATGACCAACCTAGATAGCATATTGAAAAGCAGAGACATTACTTTGCCAGCAAAGGTCCATCTAGTCAAGGCTATGGTTTTTCCAGTGGTCATGTATGGATGTGAGAGTTGGACTATAAAGAAGGTTGAATGCCGAAGAATTGATGCTTTTGAAATGTGGTGTTGGAGAAGACTCTCGAGAGTCCCTTGGACTGCAAGGAGATCCAACCAGTCCATCCTAATGGAGATCAGTCCTGGGTATTCATTGGAAGGACTGATGCTGAAGCTGAAACTCCAATACTTTGGCCACCTGATGGGAAGAGCTGACCGACTGGAAAAGTCCCTGATGCTGGGAAAGATTGAAGGCAGGAGGAGAAGGGGATAACAGAGGATGAGATGGTTGGATGGCATCACCGACTCAATGGGCATGAGGTTGAGTTAACTCCGGGAATTGGTGATGGACAGGGAGGCCTGACATGCTGTGATTCATGGGGTCGCAAAGAGTTGGACACAACTGAGCGACTGAACTGAACTGAACTGAACTGATATAGGGTTATCGTTACCATCTTTCAAAATTCCATATATTTGCCTTAGTATACTGTATTGGCGTTTTTTTTTTCTGGCTTACTTCACTCTGTATAATAGGCTCCAGTTTCATCCACCTCGTTAGAACTGATTTTAGTATTAAAGTATTTTTTTTAGGGATGATTCTCTTCTAGGTGTAATTCTGGATGGGGGAGCCTGGTGGGCTGCCATCTATGGGGTCACACAGAGTCGGACACGACTGAAGTGTCTTAGCAGCAACCTAGAAATGTATTAGGGACCCTTCCTGGAAAAGGCATGGAATTAGTGTATATCATGCTTGCTAAGTGCTTCCTAGGCTTTGTTTGTTTGTGTGGTAGGCAGACTTAAACAATTAAGAATATTCAATAGTATTATAAAAGTTTGAATAAAGATTAATTGCAGTAAGTGAGAGAGACTTGACTCTGTTGGAACAAATGATGGGAGATTGTTTAAGCACTGGGTCGACATGAATTTAAGCAAACTCCAGGAGATAAGAGAGGGCAGAGGAGCCTGGCATGCTGCAGTCCAGGCAGTAGCAAAGAGTTGGGCATGATTTAGTGACTGGACAACAACAATAAGCTGGTAGAAAAACCCTGTGGGACATTAAAGGAAAAGTTTGCTATTGTGATTCTATGTGCTAGTGCTTGGTCGCTCAGTCATGTCTGACTTTTGTGACCTGTGGAATGTAAACTTCCAGGCTCCTCTGTCCATGGGATTCTCCAGGCAAGAATAGTAGAGTGGGTTGCCATGCCCTTCTCCATGGGATCTTTCTGACCCAGGGATTGAACCCAGGTCTCCTGCATTGCAGGTGGATTCTTTACTGTCTGAGCCACCAGGAAAGCCTGCTGAAAGGTACTTTTCAAAGATAGGCTCCTAACCTCCCGCAGAGATTGGGAGGTCAGGTTGATGTCTTTCTTGAAGATTACATTTCAAAGGGATGGTTTCCAGTTCCTTAGGAAAGACATTCCTGGGTTGCAACACTGGCAAGAGGCTATAAGAAGATTGCATCTCAAAGGGGCAGAGAAAAATTTATAATTGCAAGTGTATTAAAGTAAATGCTGTAAGTAAAGAGAGGTCAGGGGCTTGTTCAGGAAGAAATCTCTCTAAAATGTATTCAAGCCGAGAACATTAAGGTCTTCTTGGAATATAAACAAATAAACCAAGATTGTGCTGATACAATTTATATTTTCATATAGTATGCCAGCATCATCACTAGCCTATATACTTTCTTCTAACTTTAACCTTTCTAACTTTGTGAATTTTAGGGATATAATTTGGGAACTAATGTATATATGACATATCTTCTCATGCAATACTTATTTATAATACATTACTTGGTCTGTCATCACATTTATTATAAAACTTCAGTCTCTCTAACTTCAGATACACAACTTAAAATTTAAAGATTTCTGTGTAACTGGAACTAATTGGTAGATTTTTATAAAATCATTTATATAACATCTAATAAAAATATTTCCATGGAAAGCAGATGTAAATACCCTTTGCAGAACTAAGTAACAAACACATGTTTTTAATAGATTGTGTGACAAATAATAGCCCTTAGATTTCATCAGTGTGGTACAATACAAATAAACAAATCTGCTTTCATGGGAGAAAGATTGACAACAACAAAAATTAATAGAAAAGCATTTACATAATACTAGTATGACAGTTGATATTCATTTAAAAGGGTACTATCCAGAAATTATGGTTCTTTATACTATAGTTGAATTTCCCAGGTGGCACTAGTGATTAAAAAAAAAAAAAAACCTGCCTGCCAATGCCAGATATATGGGTTCAATCCCTGGGTCAGGAAGATCCCCTGGAGGAGGAAATGGCAACCCACTCCAGTATTCTTGCCAGGAAAATCCCATGGATAGAGGAGCCTGGTGGGCTACAGTCCATAGGGTCACAAAGAGTCAGACATGCGCATAATACAGTTATAGTTTTCATGGAGGAAAGTAAAATTGCCAAGTACTTGGTGTAAATTCTTATAAATTCATGCTTTTGCATTTCTGTCTCTGCCAGTGTCTCTGCCATTGTGGTGTTAAGTGACTTTAGAGGAGCTAATTAATCTTTCCTCTTTGCCTTGGCCTTTTCATCCATTACATGTGCCTATAGGGAGATTTGTCAGACTAGCACATAAAAAAGTTCCATCAAAGCATCAAATTTCAAGCCAGAGGAAGAATACAAAATAATAGTGATGCCCAACAGCTTCACTTTCAGGAACACTTTTATTTCTAACACCTGCACTTCACATCACATTGTAACATACAGTTGCCTTTGGGACTATCAGGGGAGTGCACGTTTTGATGTCAAATCTTCAGCCTTTTGGGATCATAGTGTGGGCAAAATTCATTGTGATTATTATTGTAACATCACTTTAAATAGTCATGCTCCAACAAATTGTCATTAGTGGGGGATGGAGTGGCATGGAATAATATGAGGAATATCACGTAGAAGAGTGGAAACCCATAAATAAGAGCAATTCCCGTTATTGTCTACTCAAGAAAGGAAGCAAGACATGGTAATGTGTAGAAAAAATAAATACTGGCATGCATAGAAATTAATTGCTATTTTTTCTTATTCCCTCCTTTTAGTCTATGAGATATGATTGCCAGATGCCAAATTATCTTATTGGGACAACTACACAGACAAGCACATGCTCCAGACCTTTGATGATCAACAGCATAGCCGCTAACTTTATATGTCTACTTTGCATTTGAAGTGTGGCTAATCTAGATTGAAAAGTAGTGTAGTTATGAAATACACATGAAATTAGAAGACATGAAGAGAATGTAAATGATCTGTCTTACTTTGTTGGGTTGTTATAACAGAATACCATAGTCTGGGTTGCTTATGTGCTGTGCTGTGCTAAGTAACCCTTACTTTATTCGGTAAGAAAGGGTCTTTGCTGATGGAATTAATAATCTTGAGATGAGATCATTGTGAGTAGACCCTATAGCAAACAACAATGACCTTATTAGAGGTACAAGAGAAGCAGCTAGAGATTTGAGGAGAAGGCCATGTGAAGACAGACAGAGTTTAGATTTATGCAGTCACAAACCAAAGATCTGGAGTGACCAGAAGTTGGAAGAGCCAACATATATTCCAGAGCCTTCAGAAGAATTGTGGCCCAGCCAATACCTTGGCATTGGACTTCTGTCCTCCAGAATCATAAAGCAATAAGTTTCTGTTTTTTTAAACACCCAATGTTGTGGAAGTCTGTTATAGCAGCCTTAGAAACCTGACCAAATCACCAAATTCTATTCATGCTGCCAATGAAGTATTCTCTCCCTAAAAAAGTAATCCTATGCCTTCCATAGGATTTTTTACTCATTTCCTGTCATATCTATTATTTTCTTCTATAGAGAGCATACTCACTAATCTTTTGTATTTACTTCCTAGAATATTTGTGCATTGAGGAAAGTGATAATACTTCTTACATATCTCTGTTCCATAGTACCTATGATAGTGCCTCATATATGATACAAAATTCTAATAAATATTTTGCAAGTATTTTACAGACAAAATTGTAAAATCTGCTTGGAAACATTTTTTGATTCTTCTAAGTTCTTAATGTTTCAACAAGAAGTACAGTGATTTTAATTTTAATATAAAGAATACTTTTGAAATGCGAGATTTAAATATGTATATTTCATTTCACTCTCTCTCTTATACACATATATACATATGTCCTCCAGATAAAGTGCATTGAAAAATTTATTTGATTATTTGCTTTTTTAAATGAAATACTTCAGTGGGAATTTTTAAAATCTTGGTTATATAAAATAATGCTCTCAAAGCTAGCAAAGGCTTGAAATTAAAATATTATATCTTGAAGTATAATCATAATTTTTACATGCATTCTATCTGAAATATGAGCTGTTGAGACAACCTCTGTGTTAAGAAACTAGACTGTATAATGTAGGTGAGGTAACTTTCTGCAAGACTATTTAAAGGAAAGGTGTAGGTTGTGTATTTTCCTTAAATAATACTGTATACCGTTATCCTTTTGCAAGGCTGCATAAATACAGTAGAATGTCTCTTATGAAATTTTTGGGTTGAATAGTTGCTAACAGAAGATTGGTGACAACATAATTACATAATGTATCAGACACTATCTTAGTAAATGTTTACATAATGGCTGATTGCTGAGATAAGAAAACACAAAGTGAAAATAGAACTCTCACCTCACTTTAAAAGATACATGTCAACTATTTTAATGTAATTTCAAAAGTTTCAGGTTATACAACTTAACATGGTATGTGTACAAAGTAGGACGTACCTTTTCTGTCAATATAGAGTTTTCCCCAAAAAGTGTTTTGATCTTATCCTCAAGGTAAATATATTTTGTCACTGAAGTTCCTACACAACGCTTCCACTAGAGGGAATTAAATGTTATTCAAAAAATACTGGTACTAGAGTAAAAAACAAGACAACAACAAAAAATTATCAACCATTTTATTCTTATTCAATTAACGTATTATATTGTGTATCTGGCATATAGTAGGGTCCTTCATAAATGTTTATTAAATAAATCAATCTTGCATATGATAGTTTCTTTTTTTACAGTTGATTTCAATTTTAGAAGACAAAGTTGTATGTTTCTTTTTTTGAAACAATTGTAAGATGATTTTATAAAATAAATTTGCCAGCACATTACTCTTGTAATCATTATCTTTTCTAACAGTATCTGAGTGACTAAATGTTTTTCAATATGCTTCAATAGCACAACTATATTACTGTTATTTATCTGCATTGATACTCCATCTTCTTTCCTTCTGTCACAAGGGAAGTTTTGCTTTTGTTTTCTGGTTCTCTCTCCTCCCACTTGAAAAGGATTGCCTGCTAAGTTGCTTCAGTTATGTCCAACTCTTTGTGACTCTATGGACTGTAGCCTGCCAGGCTCCTCTGTCCATGGCATTCTCCAGGCAAGAATACTGGAGTGGGTTGCCATGCCCTCTTCCAGGAGATCTTCTCAACCTGGGAATGAACCCAGGTCTCTTATGTCTCCTGCCTTGGCTGGCAGGTTCTTTGCCAGTAGCACCACCTGGAAAGCCCTGAAAAGGATTATCACTCCATTACTGAGTTGCTGCCATCCCACCTGTATACTTAGCTGTTTCCTATTTAGAACACAAATTCTGTGTCTTTATACAGATTGAAGTCTATTCCATATTCTTAAATCTCCCTTAACATTCTATTTTGTCTCCCATTCTTTGTTACAGTCTACTCCATTTTAGACTTATTTCTATTTTTCCCATGGTCTTTAGAGATAAGAGACTTAGGGTTATGGAACAGTTTGATAGTAATTCTTCATCTTGAAGATTCACATGCTGTGTCAATTGTGTGAATTAGCCCCCCTCTGCTTTATGTGTCTGAGCCCTGTGGTTTCAGTTTCTTATTGGTGAATTATTTATTTTCAAGTCATTGTCTTGAAATGTTGTCAGGCTCCCTCTGTCTCACTCAGTCTTGTGGAGGAAATCTTACCAGCTCTCTTTTATTAAAGGCATAACCTCTCAAGACTTTGTTTCCTGCAAGAATATCAGCCCTAGCTCCTTATACCATGTAACCTACTGCCTCAAATCTCTTGGCATTACTCTCAAAACCTCAAACCTGGTTACAACCTGGGCTGGTTGCTCTGCCATTCTGTTTCAAATTGGGTATTTGGGGATTTTTATTCTTTATTCAGCCCACTCCAGTACTCTTGCCTGGAAAATACCATGGATGGAGGATCCTGGTAGGCTACAGTCCATGTGGTCACAAAGAGTTGGACATGACTGAGCAACTTCACTTTCACTTTTCATTCTCTACTCTTGAGACACTTATTCACTTATCTCTCATGGATTCTCTATTGCTTGGCTCCTTTTTCTTTTTTTGATTTACTCTTATTTTAGAGCCACACATTTTGCATTAGCTCCCTTAGGAAGAAAAGGTGAATAAAATGTGAATTTTTGAGATCTTGGATATTTGGCAATATCCTTATCCAATAGGAATATTTGATGGAATAGTTGTCTTGGCATGGAATGTTGGATATTTGCCTATAAATATTAAAGGCTTTCCTTCATTTCTACTTTACATATGGCTCTAGAAGATTCTTATATCATTCTTATTTGTGAACTTCTGAATCAAAAGAAAGAAGTTAAGAAACTGAGAGGTGAAGATTTTAGCAGAATCATCTGGCCTGGAGTGAACTAACCCATGCTCAGTCACTAAGCTGTGGTCCTACTCTTTGTGAGTTCATGGACTATAGTCCTCCAGGCTCCTTTGTTGAATTTTCCAAGCAAGAATACTGGAGCCAGTTGCTATTTCCTATTCCATGGGATCTTCCCCAAACCAGGGGTCTAACCTGTGCCTCTTACGTCTCCTGATTGGCAGGCAGATTCTTTACCCATTCTTTATCCTTGTATAAGTCTAGACTCTATAATATTAAACTGAAAAATAAATGTTAGCTAGTAACAAACTCATAAACTACCACTATCTTCATATACTTCCCCACCCTATTTCCTCTTCACTATCAATGAGGAGAAGAGCAAAATAAGATCTCACCTGTGGATTGGTAAAGTTATCAAGAAGATTTGCAGACGAAACTCATAACACTGATATCGCTCAATTTAATTTCAAGGTGCCCCTTTATTTTAATGTTATTTTCAACATATTATAATTTTGTCATCAAGTGTGAATGGTGACCTGTGTAGAATCATGGTATATTTATGTTTTTAGAGTCATCAGAAATTAGAAATTATCTCTTTATTCTACTGATAAGAAATTCAAAATGCAGAAAAGGAAACATAGTTATGGAATTTTGAACTGTTGGTAACCTTGTTGTGAATATTATTTGTTTAAATGAAATATCCTTGCTTGCTATGGAAAGTAGAATTTTGAAAGCATACTGTTCACTTTCTAACACAATTGTTGGCTAGCTTTGTGACCTCATCTAAGTTAATTGCCATCTCTGAGCACTGGTTTCTTCCAGTGAAAAATGAGACTAGTACTAGCTAGTGTGCAATTTTGTGTTAGGAGAAAATAATACATGTGAAAGCTTTAGTAGAAGCTAATAAATATATTACTATTAGTATTATTACTAATAATAAAAATTAAAGCAAAATATTTCAAGTTTTAAGCATTCATTAAGTGAGTTCCTTAAAACATTGGATCACTGTGTGAGTTGGGAAATGAATTTCAGCATTTTCCTTTTTCAGAGAATGCTATCTTTGAAACATATAGCTGTGAACTCCAGGAATTAATTTTCCAAAGTCAGCATAGACACAAATAAGAACACATGATATAATTAAAAAGGAAAGCACCATGCTGCTACATCAGAAGCAGAGAGAGAACAAAAAAGTAGGGATGTCATTTCCTAATAGGAATCAGGAGGAAACAACTTTTTAAAAAATTAAGAAAAAATGAAGACACTGAAATAGCACTCAGCTTGCAATGCTTGAGCACTTCAAAAATTTTATGTTACTGTTGAACCAGCAGAAGAGTCACCAGAGTGCCTCCAGGCTTTAAAGACAATATTTTCCACTCTCTACTTTTGAAAAACATACACTTCCTAATTTCCAGAATTTAAATTTACCTGTGCAATAACTGGGCTTCCCCAGTGGCTCAGTTGTAAAGAACCTGCCTGCCAATGCAGGAGACATAAGAGAAGTGGTTCAAATCCTGGGTCGGGAAGATCCCCTGGAGGAAGGCACAGCAACCCACTCCAGTATTCTTGCCTGGCGAATCCCATGGACAGAGGAGCCTGGCAGGCTATGATCCATAGCATCACAAAGAGTCGGACACAACTGAAGCGACTTAGCATGCATGTACAGTAATTAATAGGAACAGAGATAATGAACATACCTTTCATGATACTTAGCTTCATTTTTACCACCACCTTTGTCAGAGGGAGGATCAGTAGTAAATCTCCAGTAAACAGAATTTATATCATTTGATGTGCAGTTGTCGATATATATGTAGATGTACTAGTTAGCTTTTGCTGGATAACAAATTATTTCAAAATGGAATGGCCTGAAACAGCCATCTATTTTATCATACACTTTTGTGGCTGAGAAAGTCAGCCACATCTTGGCTGGGTTCTCTCACGGTCTCTTAAAAGACTGCAATCAAGGTGACAACCAAAACTGTGATCTCAGTTAAAGGCTCAACAGACTTGGCAGGTTTGGAAGCAGGGAAGGATCAGCTTTCCAGCTCAGTCATTGTCATTGACAGGTTTCATTTCCTCACTCCCTCAGTTCCTTGACACATAGGCCTCTCTAAAGGGCAGTTCACAGTGTGGAAGCTGGCTTCAGTTAAGCAAGTGAGAGAGCAAGAGAAGACGAGCAAGAAAGAAACCAATGTTGTTGTCTAATCTGTGAGCTTTTCGCTGTAGTCTGTCCATTAGAAGTAAATCCCTAGATCCAGCCCTCATGCAGGGGCATGGATCGTGTACAGTCCTAGAATACTTAGAAAGTGAAGGTCATTGAGAGCTTTCATAGAAACTGACTGCCACAACAGACCACAAATAGATACATAAATATGTACATATATGCATATACACAAAAATATACAAATAGAAACTTGTTCATATTAAATACTTAGTAACCCATCCATTTTAAAGTGGCTTATTGCTTCTAATCAGTCTTTTTGGTTGCATGAAAAATGTTTAGATTTAGGTAACTACAACTGTTAACTGAAGTATTCTTGAAAATTTATATTTCCTAATTTCACTTTTATGAATGATGTCATTTCTAAAATTTTTAGAGAAAATAAAGAGTAATGTTTGCCTAAAGAATGGTATTTAGACAAAGTATAATCCAGTTTCAGTTGGCTACAGATTATGTCTTTGTTACATTTATTTTCAATTGCTTATATTTTTCTAAAAAGATGGTTTCAAATTTTCAAGTATTTGGACAAAGTATTTTTAAAACATTAGTTACTTCACATATTCTACAAACATTATTTCCAAGTTATGAGGTTCTAGTAACTTGCTTGTTGTTGTTGTTAAGTCGCTAAACCATATCCAACTCTTTTGCAATCCCATGGACTATACCCCGCCAGTCTCCTCTGTCCTTGGAATTACCCAGGCAAGAATAGTGACAACTAATTAATTTCTTAAAAAGTATGTGTAGAAATCCTTGTTATATATGAATATGAAAATAAGAAAAAAAGAGTAATAAGCTTAAATTATTATCAAAGGCAATAGAGGAAAAAGTTAAACTGAGTATATTGGCTATTTTACAAAAAAAGAAATTTAAAGTCAACATTACTATGATTAATATATTTCAAAGAAAACATATAGCTATGTTTTAACATTATAAATAGCTTACTGCCATAGAATGTTGAATAATCATCTCATATTCCTCTGAGGGAATTCTAATAGCAGAGGTGTCGTACATTTCTTCTACTAAAGGAATTCCCATTTTCTGGCTCATGGCTAATGATACCCATAATGATACCATAAGAGCAATTTTCACATGCATATCAAGTTTGTTACATTTACAGAGGCACTTTGGTAGACCAAACTCAGGAGGATAATATCAGTTCATTTTGAGAAATTCTCTTTGGAGTTCTGATAAGTCAATTATTAAATAAAGTAATTATCCAAAAGCTGAGGTGAAATTCAGAACACCATATTTAATGAGCCCTGTCAATCATCAATGAGAATAAAGGTGAGTCAGGTATAACTAAGCACATAAATTCCCTATCTTCATGAAACATATATTCTAATGGTGGTAGATAAGAAAAAAAAAAGTAACACATCATTTGTTAGAAAATAATAAGTGCTATATGGAGAAAATAAAGAAGAAAAGGTAAGGTATAGGAGAAATATCAATTACCTCAGATATGCAGATGACACCACTCAGTTTAACTTTTTCCTCTATTGCCTTTGGTAATAATTTAAGCTTATTACTCTTTTTTCTTATTTTCATATTCATATGTAACAAGGATTTTGAAGTTGAAAGAGGAGAGTGAAAAAGCTGGCCTAAAATTCAGTAGTCAAAAAACAAAGATCATGGTATCCAGTCCTATCACCTCATGGTGTATAGATGAGGAAACAATGGAAACAGTGAAAGATTTTATATTCTTGGGCTTCAAAATCACTGAAGATGGTGACGGCAGCCATAAAATTAAAAGACACTTGTTCCTTGGAAGAAAAACTATGACCAACCTAGACAGCATATTAAAAAGACATTACTTTGCCTACAAAGGTCCATATAGTCAAAGCTATGATTTTTCCAACAGTCATGTATGAATGTGAGAATTGGACAATAAGAAGGCTGAGCACTGAAGAATTGATGGCTTTTGAGCTGCGGTGTTAGAGAAGACTCTTGAGAGTCCCTTGGACAGCAAGGAGATCAAACAAGTCAATTCTAAAGCAAATCAACCTTGAGTATTCATTGGAAGGACTGATGATGAAGCTGAAGTCCCAATACTTTGACCACCCAATGTAAAGTGCCTGGAAAAGCCCCTGATGTTGGGAAAGATAGAACTCAGGAAAAGGGGATAACAGAAGACAAGATGGTTGGGTGGCAAAATCACTGACTCAAAGGATGTGAGTTTGAGCAAGCTCCGGGAGATGGTGATGGACAGGGAAGCCTGTTGGACTTGGGATTGCAAAGAGTTGGACATGACTAAGCGACTGAACAACAACAAAGTTACGGTAGGGGATAATGATTATGGGTTAGAATTTCAATCTGAAGGATACTATCAGTAATCAGGTGACGTTTGAGAAATGACCTGAAGAAAATGAAAGCCACATCATGAAATTCCTGGGGTGGGGGGAACATTTTCCAGGCAAAAGGAAAAGAGCAAAGACTTTGAGTATGGAGTGTAATCAGTAGACTCAAAGATCAGCAAGGAGCTTAGGGAGACTGAACTGGGAGAGAAGACTAGATAGAATAAGAAGCAAGAGAAGTAACAAGGCTCAGACCAAGCACGATCTTGGAAGCCATTGAAAGACATTGGTTTATATCATATTTGCTCACCCTTATTTGTATCAGAGAAATAAAAGTTAAAACCAAACAAATATCATTCCATATCACTAGGGCAGAAAAATTGGTTCATAATTACAAATATTGGTGAGTATTTGAATGAACACCGATTACTGCTGGTAGAATTCTAAATTCTAGAGCAGTTTTGGAAAGAAATTCATTTACTCCTTACACAGCAACTGCATTTCTAACTTTATAGAGAAACACTTTTATATGTACTCCAGAAGAAATACATAAGAGGATGTTCCTGATGGTATTATTATATTTACTGTATCAAAAATTGGAAACAACTCAAAGGACTTAAAAGTCACACAATGAACTGTTATATAGCAGAGAAAATAAATGAACTAAAGCTGTGAGAAAGACACACTTTGAATCTATAATATTAAATAATTGGGACCCCTTGGTGGTGTAGTGGCTACAACCCTATGCCCCCAATGCAGGGGGCCATGGTTAGGTCCCTGGTCGGGGAACTTAGATCTCACATCTCTGTGAGATCTATGACTAAGAGTTTGTGTGCCACAACTAAACAATTTGTATGCCACAATAAAGATGTGAGATCCTGCATGCCACAGCTAAGACCCAGTGCAGCCAAATAAATACTTTAAAATAGTAATATAAGTTACTACATTCAGAATAATATGATTTTAAAATACTTACAACAGATGGATGGATAAACATTTATTTTGTTTATGGTAATAAAGGATAAGATATAAGATAAATAAATATGGAATAAAGGATAAGAAATAACAATTACAAATCTCTTAATAATAACCTGTTGGGAGATAGCTGGGGGATGAAATAGGGGAGAAGTAAGTAAAAATATGTGGTTATCATTACTGTTCTTGTTCCAAAACTGAGTATATAGTTCATCAGTATTGCAAAGGCTTGTTATGTATATCAAATATTGTGAAGTAGATCCCTTAAATATAAGTAATAACACAAGCATAATAAAATTTATGTAATGCCAGATGACTCAATTATATCATTTTACTGTAGATTCGGATTTAACATTTTACTAAAGCATGCTATTAGTTTCCTGCGGTTTTTGTAACATATTACTATAACCTCAATAGCTTGAACCAACAGAAATTCTCATAACCATATGAGCTAGAAGTCCTAAACCTGGCAGGCCCTCACTCTCACTGGGAGTAGAATCTATTCTTGGCTTCTCCCAGCCTCTGGCAGTGGCAGACGCTGGGCTTTCTTTGGCATGTGGCCGAATCACTACAGTCTCTGCCTTTGTCTGCATATTGTCTTCTCCCCTATGTGTTTTCTCCTCTTTTACCTATCTATAATTATCGATTTAATATCTTTACAGTGTAAACTATACTGGGGGCTTCCCAGGTAGCTCATTGGTAAAAGAGCTTACCTGCTAATGCAGGAGACACCGGTCATATCCCTGGGTTGGGAAGATCCCCCTGAAGAAGGGAATGTCACCCCACTCCAATATTCTTGCCTGGAAAATCCCATGGACAGAGGAACCTGACAGTCTATCAGACATGACTGAGCAACTGAAACAACAAGCAACAATCTATCTGCAGTCTCTACTGCCTTTCTATTTTAAGGAAATTTGTGACTGGATTGAGAGAATAGCACTGAAATATATACATTACCGTACGTAAAATAGGTAGCCAGTGGGAGTTCAATGTATGATGCAAGGACCCCCAAGCCAGTGCTCTGTGACAACCTAAAGGGGTGAGAAGGGGGTTCAGAGGGAGGGGACATGTGTATACCTAAGTCTGGTTCACGTTCATGTATGGCAAAAACCATCACAATATTGTAAAGAAATTGCTCACCCTAATAATCCAGGATTATGTCATTTAAAAATCATTAATTCATTCACATCTTGCAAAGTCCCTTTTTCCAAATAACATTAACAATCACAAGTTCCAGGGATTTGCCCTTATGTTCAGAATCTAAAAATAAATGATACAAATGAACTTATTTACGAAACAGAAAGAGTCTCATAGACTTTGAGAACAAACTTATGGTTGCCATGGGGCAAAGATGGGGGAAAGTATAGTTAGGGAATTTGGGACGACTATGTACACACTGCTATATTTTAAACGGGTAACCAACAAGGACCTACTGTCTAGCACAGGAAACTATGCTCGACATTATGTGGCAGCCTGGATGGGAGGGGAGTTTGGGGGAGAATGGATACATGTATATATATGTCTGAATCTCTTTGCTGTGTACCTTTAACTATCACAACATTGTTAATCAGGTATACTCCAATACGAAATAAAAAGTTTAAAATATTTTAAAATAATTTTTTAAAAACTAAATAAAATGAATAAAATGGATATTATACATGTAAAATATTAATAATGATATTTATTTTTAAAAAGTTTCAGGGACTTGATTTGCAGGGATATTTTTCATCTTACCACACATAATTATGTTATTCAATGATTATTACTTGACTATTAAATCAGTTTAACAAATGGAAACGAAGTCTTTCACAATCATTAAAATATATTCTTTAAATGCACTATATAGGTTAGACAAATTTTATAAATTTTATAACTGTGTAAAAATCTGCTAGACAGTATGTCTATCTACTCCTCTGAAATTCTGCACATCCATTTCATAAATCATACAGCTTAAAACTATCTCAGTTGCTGGAGGTCTGTTACTGGCTTTCCTTGCCTCTAGGCACAGCTACATGGGTGAGAGGTATCTATTTTGTTCTTAAAGGTCTCCAGCAAAAGAGATTATATAACCTCTCCCAGCAATACATTTTGGCATTTCAAGCACTGAATATTTAAAATCTGACTCTTACATTCCAGAGGCATGGGAAATAGCAAAAGCTTTACAACTTGCACATTTACTGAAAAGTTCCAACACTTGATACAGTGGACAGCATAGATGAGGCAAATAAGGAAAACGAGAATGATGAACAGACTTCTTTTTTATATTATCACTGATACTATGAAACTCAAATACAGTTTGGCAGAGGGATATGTTATGATCTTGCTTTTTCCTAGACTTTTGAGAAAAAAAAAAGTTTCCCCTTAAAAAACAAAACAAAACAACTTTAGCCTAAGGTGATTGAAAAATATATGAAGACAGCCTTTCAAATTTGTTTCACTCTTGGAAATTTTTGTCTCTAATGCAGAGAAGAGGGAATGATGCTGGGGTAAAGGAGGACCAAAAGCAAATACAGAAGTGAAACTTAAGCACAAAATAACCTGTTCTCTTAAACTATATAGAAATTCGATAATTCCACTTTATAAGATATAAAATGAGGATAGACATGTTAAAATCATCTGGTATTTTTAGGAAATGGAAGAAATTTAATCTAGAATGAATTATTTAATAGCAAAGCAACCCTTGCTCATCGTATTTTATCTCTTTTATATTCTCAGGTACTAACGTAATTTCCTCAGGTACATGGCTCCATCAACATTCCACCATGTTCCCAAGGCAAAACTATCATGTGATTCATTGTCTTTGGAAATCAGTGATTTTATAAACAACTGCTTTGTATGTTATTTCAGAGATTGTGAAGGGTGTGGTATGGCTATTCTACCTTCAGAATAAAGGCAGAAAAGGAATATTCTAGGTGTTTCTGGGCCACTACCTAAGTGTGATAAATGTGGAAATGTTTTTCTATATTTCCATATCCTTGAGATTCAATACAAAGTAATACAATTTACATATCTATAATACAATCTACTTATATGTAATCTGTGCCTGTGTGCACAGTTGCTCAGTCATGTCCAACTCTTTGGGACCCTGTGGACTGTAGCCTGCCAGGTTCTTCTGTCCATGGAAGTTTTTAGGCAAGAATACTGGAGTGGGTTGCCATTTCCTCCTCCAGGGTATCTTCCAGACCCAGGGATTGAACCTGCATCTCCATGCCACTCCTGCATTGGCGAGCAGATTCTTTACCACTGAGCCACCTGGGAAGGCACCTAAAACTCTTTTAAAAGTTTTTCTGAGAACTTTTATTTGGGAAAGAATTGAGTTGAATTCTGGGTGGTTCTTGATTATTAGTATAAATCATCTATCATTTCTTATACGTATCTTGCTTACAATCACTCTATTTAATGTGATTAATTCAACTCTCATGATTTTTAAAAGGTGATCATAGTTTGGCAATGTGCCTAATCTTTGATGAAACTGCTTAACCATTGTACTTGAAAGAATGCTGCATAGGTAGCATGTCCCTCAGTTATCATGCAGCATGTGATCAATTTAAAGAAAGTGTTAAATCTAAAGAAAGCGAAAGTCACTCAGTCGTGTCCGACTCTTTGCGACCCCAAAGTATCGGAGTTTCAGCATCAGTCCTTCCAATGAATATTCAGGACTGATTTCCTTTAGGATGGACTGTCTTATAAATTAGTCTGGATGTGGAGGTATGGGGAAAGGAGACTGAGGAAGGTAACAAACTGAACAATGGAATATCTTTTTTTCATGATAATGCTCTTAGGAAAATTGTATTTCTACCTTAATGTTAGGTATAGATGAACATGTTTTGAATTGCAAATATAAAAGACATGCAGTCAATTCTTTAGTTGCAAAGTCTTTACTTTAAATGTTCTGTAAGTTAGTTTAGGAAAACGGAGTATTTTAAATGATGGCAAATTTCCCAGCAAAATAGTAAAATTTCTTTTAAGTGCAGAGAAATTGTTATTACTTACTAAAGTCTCTGAACATAGAAAATAATCCAGGACAAATCTCAGTCCATTGTTCACTTTGTAATATCTTTCTTTTTGAATTCTTCATCTTGAGGACCCAAAGGATTGGCCAGCTTTTTTCCCTTACACTTTCTTTATTATGTTTTACCAGGTATGTTTTCTCAAGTAGGTTGAGTAGATTGAACAGGAATAGTAAACCTAGTCAATGAGACAGAAATTTACACAGCAGGAGAAGCATTTGGGGAAATGATAATAAGAGACCATGAGGGTTTTCTAGTACATCATCCCTTTCCTTTAAACACCACCACTCTACACCCAAAAATACAACGTTGGTTATTTTTTAATGTTGTTTTGTAAACAGTGGTATCTGTAATAGCGGAAGAAAAGGGGAAAATAAAAAGAAAATCCTGTTTTGTATATGAGGAGTAAACAAAATGTATATAAATCCTTGAAAAACTGCTCACTATAAGCAGTTCACAGTCTTGAGTGCAAAATCATTGGTCCAAAATAAACTGCTTTGTATACAAAATGTTCATAGAAAGAATGACAATAAATCATAGAAACACATGATTTTTAAAATTTTACTACAGATTGTGATGTCTTTTCAAAATGAATGAAAACCTTGTTTTGAGTCATTGTGATAGGTTATCAGAGAAAATTATACTAAATGGCATAGAAATGCAGGTAATATTGAATAAAATATTTGTTGTCACTGATAGAATATATGTAATTCACATGTCAGGATGATGTAATCAAGACCCAGGAATGATTTATACAAAGAATTAATTTCTTAACAAATTGAGGGAAAATTGATACTATAGGAAGGATATCACCTAGGGCAGCTTCACAAACTGATGAAAATGGCTTTACAAATAGTAAAAGTATTAGAAGGAAATATTTAAGGCACCAAACCAACTCTTTTTTTTTTTTTTTTTCATTTAAATTCATTTACTTTAATTAGAGGCTAATTACTTTACAGTATTGTATTGGTTTTGCCATACATCAACATGAATCTGCCACAGGTGTACACGTGTTTCCAATCCTGAACCCCCCTCCCACCTCCCTCCCTGTACCATCCCTCTGGGTCATCCCAGTACACCAGCCCCAGGCATCTTGTATCCTGCATCAAACCTGGACTGGTGATTTGCTTCTTATATGATATTATACATGTTTCAATGCCATTCTCCAAAATCATCCCACTCTCTCCCTCTCCCACAGAGTCCAAAAGACTGTTCTATACATCTATGTCTCTTTTGCTGTCTCTCATACAGAGTTATCATTACCATCTTTCTAAGTTCCATATATATGCGTTAGTATACTGTATTGGTGTTTTTCTTTCTGGCTTACTTCACTCTGTATAATAGGCTCCAGTTTCATCCACCTCATTCAGAGTGGGAGAAAATAATAGCAAATGAAGCAACTGATAAACAACTAATCTCAAAAATATACAGGCAACTCCTGCAGCTCAATTCCAGAAAAATATACGACCCAGTCAAAAAATGGGCCAAAGAACTAAACAGACATTTCTCCAAAGAAGACATACAGATGGCTAACAAACACATGAAAAAAATGCTTAACATCACTCATTATCAGAGAAAGGCAAATCAAAACCACTATGAGGTACCATTTCACCCCAGTCAGAATGGCTATGATCCAAAAGTCTACAAGCAATAAATGCTGGACAGGGTATGGAGAAAAGGGAACCCTCTTACGCTGTTGGTGGGCATGCAAACTAGTACAGCCACTATGGAGAACAGTGTGGAGATTCCTTAAAAAACTGGAAATAGAACTGCCATATGATCCAGCAATCCCACTGCTGGGCATACACACTGAGGAAACCAGAATTGAAAGAGACACGTGTACCCCAATGTTCATCACAGCACTGTTTATAATAGCCAGGACATGGAAGCAACCTAGATGTCCATCAGCAGATGAGTGGATAAGAAAGCTGTGGTACATATACACAATGGAGTATTAGCCATTAAAAAGAATACATTTGAATCAGTTCTAATGAGGTGGATGAAACCAACTCTTTTTTTTTATACATCTTGGTTCTATGACTCAAATGTATAAATTACTGAACATACACTGATGTCATCTGAGCAACCAAATGTCTCAGTAAAGGTGCTGGAATTGTTATGTTTTATAATCATGGCAGGTCACATGTTGAATTTATTTTTGCTTCAGTGTGTATTTTATTAAGGGTTATCTGAGAGATGGACTGTGAAGAAAGCTGAGCACTGAAGAATTGATGGTTTTGAACTGTGGTGTTGGAGAAGACTCTTGAGAATCCCTTGGACTGCAAGGAGATCCAACCAGTCCATTCTAAAGGAAGTCAGTCCTGGGTGTTCTTTGGAAGCAATGATGCTAAAGCTGAAACTCCAGTACTTTGGCCACCTCATGCGAGTGGTTGACTCATTGGAAAGGACTCTGATGCTAGGAGGGATTGGGGGCAGGAGGAAAAGGGGATGACAGAGGATGAGATGGCTGGATGGCATCGGTGACTCAATGGACATGAGTTTGAGTGAACTCCAGGAGTTGGTGAGGGACAGGTAGGCCTGGCGTGCTGTGATTCATGGGGTCGCAAAGAGTCGGACACAACTGAGCGACTGAACTGAACTGAACTGAACTAGGAAATAAAATTCATCAAGGAAGGGAGGATGTGAAATGACAGATATGTCAATCAGTCTGATCCCTTAATTCCTAAGGTAAAGGTTAGGATTTGGCTAATTGCCTTCTTCTACAACCTATGAAATGGAAAGTATA